>NC_067134.1:23373928-23674526 GCF_021347895.1 Acanthochromis polyacanthus | reverse complement strand
TTAGAAATGTCTTTTTATAGGGGTTTCCTTTCACGTCAATCCATTCTGAGATAGTTTTGTCTTGATTTATGAAGGAGATTGTCCTACAACCACAGGGATACTGGTTCCTACATTATTCCATTCATAAAGCTCAAGGCAATTTAAATACTGCTTTTCTTTAATAGATGAGGTGATTTGCTAATGCATTGATGTTTTGCTTCAAGATGGATGAAATATCTAACTGCGCCAACAGTTTGAGGTAGCCATTACCGGTTGTGGAGATGTTTTCAGTCCCTCCCTTCCCCATTACGGATTCCATGTGCTCGATTCCCTTATCGGTGCTGACATGTGGAAGGGGCAGTGTTGGTGAACGAAGCAGGACGTGACAGTTGCGAACCTGGAGCATTAAAATCAAGTGTGTAGAAGAAGGTTTGGATATGCGACGTTCACCTGGAGGATGCGTGCGAGTTCCCGGCTAATCACGGTTAGCGGTGCAGGTGTCGGAGAAAGCCCATGATGCTGGATTAAAATACCAACTTTGCTTCCATATTTCCTAATAATTGCTCTTGCTCCTGCCAGAAATGTGTCTTTGGCCATTCGTTGGTTTAAAACATAGAATATTACTTTAATGTGGTTGCATTTTCTCACCCTTGCAGTCTTAACTGTTTGCAAAGAGCTCAAATTTAACACCCTCTTTCCCATATTTGGAGCCCAGCAGGATTTCAAGCTAGGAGGCCTTGGCATCAGTGACTGCCAGTGCGTCCAATCTTTTTCATGCCCAGCCAAACCCCCCTCCACCACATTCCAACTATAAAATCCCATCCATCTTGGCATTCATGTTTCAGCTCCCCAGCAGCCCCGAACACTGGCTCCCAGCCACCTCCTTGTCTTCCACCAAAGCTCAAGAAAGTGAGTTTGAATGGAGAGAAAAGACCAAGGGGTGAGTTTGGAGAGAAGTAGGAGGGAGTTTTAATGGAAGTAGAGGCATTTTATTTGCAATGGTCCCCTTTTATCCGCCCTGGGAGTACTGGACCACATGAATGGGCTGGTTTGTTCTACGAGTGACCAAACATGACACTTGAATGTTTATCTGCATAATGACAAAGCTGGAGAGAGCCAGAGACACATGGTGATGAGATGGACTGTGAACTAGTCAAGTGCCCTCCTCTGATGAACACACAGCTTTTGGTCCACTGTGGCTGTTTCCAGCTTTCTCAGTAGACTGTGCATTTGTGCCAGCCACCGTAGGACAATAGTGGAGTCTAACGACTGCTAAATGTGCTGGGAACCTTGTATAGGTAGCACTACTCCTATGAGAACTCAAAGAGTGACAGAACCCCTGAAAAGAACTGAATACAACACAATGCAAAAATAATAGAGATACGAAAACTTGTAAAGTTGCCTTGAGTTGAAATATGTCGTGTACACCACTGGAATGTTGCACTAAGATGACATTATTCCAAGTGTGCATTTTCTATTCTGAGTTGCATGTGAAACTTTTTTCATGCATGTTGCTGTTCACCACAAAAATTGTATGCTATTCAACTGTACAAAAGTCAAAGTTTCTGCACAACTTGATTCATAGAATCAAGATGTCAACATCAAAGCTTGTAGGTATTCTATGGAAGCAGGTGCTTATACATGTCAGAAAAGAACTGCTGAAAACTGAAAGAGTGAACTAAGGGGTACTGAATTGTGGAGTTAAACCATTTTTGTCGCCATTTTTATGTTCAGGATTTTTGCATGACTCCTCCTCTCAATGTTTTAAAAGCTAGAGTTGTTTGTGCACTGTTACTTTGAAGCCATGAGTTTGGAGTTTGGTCATCAGTATACGAAACTGTGACTGACTGATGGAAACCTGTCAGTCCTAAGTCTATTCTACTCCAAATGGGACCACAATTTTCAAAATGAACACCAAGCTGTATTCAGAAAGTCTTAAAACAAGTGAAACTTAATAGAAAAATGTTTACTATGGTTACAAATAAATGGGGAAATAGGGACATTTTCTTACAGACTTTTAAACTCTGACTTCTATTTGCAACCAGAGCAGTCGCCCCCTGCTGGATGTTAGAAAGAAGGCAGGTTTAAGTCACATTTGCATTGGTTCCATCTACATCTACAGTGACCACCAGGTAATTTTGTAAACTTTAACCTGACATGAGTGGAATTTGCAGACAATCGTCTCCAGATGAATGGGGCCAGACCAAGTTTCTCCCTTCTCGGCTCCTTTTTCTGTCCAGCTAACATCTCATGCCAATGTTGGCAGTAGATTCCCACAAATTAGTTTAAGTTGTGTGCTAAGTTTATTACAGCAGGTTTCTTAATCTACAGTCACAAAGAGACTGAATGTCTTTATTTAGAACGCACTAATTTCATATTTGACCAGTTTGATTAAGTTTAAAAGACGTTAGGTCCATTTGCATGGTTAGTAGAGTTGATTTGGACTGGCGTGAAAGCTGCCAATCAGTTCTTGGAATGGACGAAACCACCATGCTTCAGAACAGAGAATTTTTCTGCGGTGTAACAAATACTGAACACACACATGGTCAATCAAAAGTTTGGGATCACTTAGAAATGACCGTATTTTTGAAAGAAAGGCAGTTTTTTTGCAATGAGGATGACATTAAATTAATCAGAAATCCAGTCTAGACATTTTTAGTGTGGTAAATGACTATTCTCGCTGGAAATTTTTAATGGAATATCTACATAGGGGTACAGAGGAACATTTCCAGCAACCAACATTAGTGTGTTCTAATGCTACATTGTGTTAGCTAATGGTGTTGAAAGGATAATTGATTAGAAAAGCCTTGTGCAGTTATGTTAGCACATGAATAAAAGGGAGAGTTTTCATGGATAACAGGAAAGTGCCTGGGTGACCCCAAACTTTTGAACAAAGACTTCATCTAAAAAATACAATTGAAACTATTAAGAAATTATGTAGAAGAATCATTAGCTTGAATTAATTGCTGAAAAAAATGCACTTCAGCTCCAATAACGTGAAACAAAACTACACAGTTTCCACACAATAATTTCACCCTTTTTTAATCGGTGTTGCAAAAAGGAGATGTCTTTGGGAACACTCGCAAACTAATACACAAACACTGTAGTTAAACAGAATATTAGAGTTGATTAATTAAAACTACAGGCCTACTGTATATACAGTAAAAACATGAGCTGGTACAACTGTTCAGACAGCTTGAATGAGCAAATCTCTTCTGTCAGATGGCGAGAGAAGAACACAACACAAATGTTTTCTGTGTCGACATGCTGTCACTGAATTTACACAAGATGCAAGGCTATTGTGACATATTGGTGGAGTCGTTCCATTCAATCCACCATGATCACTGTCCCTGGAATCAACAGTCAGCATGATGTCAGTGATCAAACTGGCTTTTCATGGCGATAAATTACTCAAACTATTGATAAATTCTACTGGGTAAGATTAGTTTGTCAAGCAAACCCCATGATAAGCATATGTGGACAAAACTGCCTCCGAGCCCCGTATCCCCACACTGGAATCCAGGAAAGTTTGTGTGCTTTGATCAGTAATTATCAAAGTAGTTACAGTAATAAGTTCACAGCATGCAGACCCCAGGAGATTCGTGTGATTAGAACAGCAGCGTGTTGAAATTTTGCCTCACAAAAAGCAATGGAAGAGTCCCTGGCGCCATTTGAAGTGGTGTTTTGGAAAATTATGGTTAAATTGTGCCAACGAAATAAATTGCGTCCAAATGCGGAATGTGAATAATGGCATGTGTCTCAGTTTCATGGTCTTGCAGGAGTTCAGAAAAGACCAAAAATGACACAACTAGCAATTTTTGAGACACTGTTAAACACTGATCTGACCTTTTTTTGCAGTTGCTTGAACCAACAATACATCATCTGTTTAACAGAATAGGATACAATCACGCAGACTTTTGAAATACCAGTGGAAGGTAATTCAGACAAGATCATTCTCAATAGCTGACAGTTTGTCTTATCTAGTTTACAAAGTCTTGACGCCTGTGCAGCTTAGTATGCAATTGATTAAAGCTGCAGCTCGGTGTGCATAACACCGTGAGCATTAAGTGGCTCTTTGATTAGCTGATGCTCAGTCAATGCCCGGCCTACAAGCTGAAGTGGATCGATGTGTCCTCGTGGAGAATTCATAAACTGGTTGAGGAGTGAAGGGAACGCCAAAGTGAAGGAGTCCATGTCAAGATTACAAAAATGTGGCAACAAATGAGCAGTTTTATCTACTGTATTCTGGTTTTTACATCATGCTCCCACTTGTGATTCCAAGAAAAGATACTACCTAATTATAAAGAGCCGGTTTCCAGGTGCAGGATTTGTAAGCAAAACCTCAAAGTGCACCAGTGAGCTCTCATTCATAACAACCATATTTTGAGGTCAGAACAAAAATCTAAGCTATGCTCACGTATCTAATTAAAAAAGAAGACTGTCAGTGCTGCAACTAATACAAGTAAATCCAAACACTGTGGTGCACCCAGCAATAAGAAAGTATGCATTGTTACCTAGACAACCAGTAAAGTAATGACAGCAAAGGATTATACTGTCCAAAGTGTACAAGTCAGCCATTATGACTGATTATGAAATACAATCGGATTTGCATGCAATCTGAATAAAGTGGGAATCAATCATGTTTGAGCCGCATTAGCATTGAAGGCAAACCACAGGAGGAATGTGTCTCGTCAACAGGATCAGAGCCAGATAGAAACTATTTTGTGACAGATGCAGTGCTTAGGAGAAAGTTCACTTCAGTTTAAAGTTCACTTCACTTTAATATTATATTCCTCAACTGCAAAAGCAAAACAAATTGCATTGGTTCAATTCTGCATATATTTTTTTGAGAAAGCAGTTATTTTGACCTCTAAGTGACTGAGTAAATCGATGCATCTGTGTATCTTTAGATCTGAAAAGGAGTCAATAGCTTTTAGCACTGTGTTTGTGCAAGCGCTGTCTGCACATGATCAGGAGATTTATTTTAACAGAGCATTTTTTTTTTTGCCCAAGATGCAAGCTTTGTCTTGGCTGCATTTGATAGCTTTTCCTTGCATAACTTGATAACTACCCATGTGGGAAATATAGGTTCTCACATCCAAGAAAAGCTGTGAGTAAAACACCCTTCCCATTACAGCATGATTCTATATACTTTGGCCAGTTCAGGTTTGTCCATCTCACGCTGTGCTGAGAGCTGAGATGTGTCAGCATTTCTTCAAGCTGTATTTCAGAGTGCCATATCAGTGTACTGATTGCTGTGGCAGGTGTTATTTGTAGAAACATACAGGAAGTGTGAAGCATCACTATGACAACAGGCAAATGTGAGCTGGCATGTCTTAGCTGTGGGGGCACAAATCAGTATTAACTGCTGTATTTTTTTTAAGTTTATTGCTTATTTGTTCCGTTTTGATATGTTTGAAACCATGTACACCTGCCTGATACTGTATAGGTGAAACAGCTCGACCCATTGTGGCATGGACATGGCATCTTTGGGAGTGTCATGTGGTTTCTAGCACCCACATGGTCAAAGGATCCTTTAGACCCTGTTAGTTGTGGAGTGTGACCTCTACGGATTGTGCTTGTTCCAGCACATCTGTAAATGTTTAATCAGGTAGGATTCTGGGGATGTTGGAGGACAGGTCAGCAACTAGAGATCTTGGTTGTGTTCCTCGAGAAGTTTCTGAGTAGTGTATTTTATTCAATTGTATATGTAATATTTAGAAGAATTTTTCTGTAAAAATGCTATGCGGTGTTTGGTTATAGACAGCCATGTTGAGTTTAGGCTATAAAACAACAAAAATGACAACTATGATATGTGTCAACTCTGTTACCAAAAGTCCTGCAATTATACATTGAGCCTGTTGCTGACTGATGTAAATGTTCCCATGTCTTTAAAGTGTAATACAATGGAAAAGAAACAATGTTGAGGCACACTTTCAACACCTATGACGCTGTCAACTACACATTTGTCGAATTTCAGTACAATATTCTGAAAAAAACCAAAAACAAATGGATTAACTGCGGATCTTTCATTGTTAACTGTATTGAATATACACCTCTTCAGTTATCCAGCTTTAGCTTTGTTGTCCTAATGATAAGAGTTGCTATCGTTGGTGTGACAATGTGGACCAGCACAAAAGAGAAATTCCATTAAAAAAGGGAGAACAAAGTACCACCCTTTGCAAAGAATGCAAGCCATTCTCCGCCATTGTGCTGCCTATGTAGAGGAAGGTTCATCTGATGGACCTGAACTTGTGCTTCAAACAATGCTCATCTCCCATAACGTTCTCAGTTTGACTTACTGATTCATTGTTGGCCTTTTCATAAGCCAACAAGTCCTCAAATTCATACGACCACATCGTTCGTATGTAACGTGCACCGGAATACGACCCATGAGAGTGTATTTACGTTAGTGCCCCTACGGGGAAAAGGAACGCATTACGGGATTTAATTCGAGAAACGGCTTTTCCCTCACGAAACAGCTTTTTCCTCACTTTCCCAGCACGGGTTTAGGGTTATGGTTATAGTTATGGTTTGGGTTAGGGATTTGGATAGCGTTACATAAATGTTTGTTTATGGTGACGTTTCACCTGCGACACCGGAGTGTCGATATTTACTCAACCGCCAGAGGTCGCATAGTCAAAACGTAACACTCGGTCGTAATACGGGCGTGTACAGACGACCTATGTGGTCGTTTTTCGTTTGAGGACAGGCTGCATAAGCTGATGCATCTGCAACTTGATTTATGTTAAGTAGGGGGTGATGCGTCAAACACTCGTTCAGCTTCGCAGTTAAGAACAGAATCCTTTTGTGCAAAAAAAAAAGTACAAAGCTGCATTTCAAGGGACGCAGTGCAACTAATAGCCTAATAGATTGCCATGTTTGTTTTACGGTGCAGGAACAAACACACATAAAGGCCACAATGTCTCTTGCTAAGCTTTGGAAAAGTGCTGTGGGTGGTTTATTGATTAAACCTCATAGGTCAGTGTGTGTTTATGTGTGTGGGTGAAGTGGTTGCACACTAATCTCAGAGTTGGAGGTTCAATATTCGGCTTCTTCTGTGCACGTGGCTAAGTGCCTCTGAGCAAGAAAATAAACCCCAAGATGCTTATGGTGGCAAGCAATCGCCTTGCATTGGTGTTTGAGTCAGTCGGTGTTAGAATGGATGAATGAGAGGCAGAAATTGTAAAGCACTTGGTAAACCCTTTAAGGAAAAAAGGCCCTATATAAGTGCAGTCCACTTACCATTCCCTGTGTGTCTGTGGCTGGCAGTATTTATCTGTGCTGATGTTAGAAGAATAGAGACGAGGTGTTGGCTCAGCCCGAGGGGACAGCTCGAGCTCGATAGAGAAACGAGACACGTAGAGAGGGCAAGCGACCATGTTGGAAGCAAATGTCATTCACTTTAAGAAGCTTTGTCCCCTGGGATGCACCTCTGTGTGCCAGCAAAACTTCCTGTTTGTCTCCCTGTCCGTCTGTCTGAATATTACATTAGAAGTGACTTGGACATTTGCCACCTCTGTCCAGGTTTGCTGGCATAAACTTTAAGATTGATACCTACTACTATGCAGAACTTAGTACCTTATACTGTTGGGAGCATTTGTTGAGTTCATTTGTGTGCTTCAAACTAGGATGGCTAAAAAAGAGCAAATTTTGTTAAAAAACAAACAAACAAACAAACACTGAACAACAGTTGCTTTAACCAAAATTACTGCAACGAAGAAAAGAAAGAAGACATATAATAGGAACAAAATAAGTCTATTCATTGATTGACAGGGCTATAATAAAGAGATAACAACCAACCCAGCTTTGCATGTATACCAGATATTTGGTCAACAACAAAAAATGTATTATTGTCACAACATAGGTTTGTTGTACATGTTTCAGTTCATTTTATTATTGTTTACTTAATTAGAAGGTGGTAGCTATTCAATTTATACAGGTATTTAGTTGACATTTTTTGTGATATCTAGTCATTTTTTTATTAATAAGTGATTGTTTCCTTCATAAATAATTATGGGGTTTACAAAGACATAATCATAATGAACATAAAAACATTTTGATTTTACTTTTAATAAAAATGTATGCAAGCTGTATACCATCGACTTCAAAAGTCCCTCAGTTACATATTAACCTGCATCTATCCATCCATCCATCCATCCATCCATCTGACTTTTCCGTCAACCGACAGACATGAAAAAATGCCCTACTTCTGTCATTCAGCAAAGTTCATTAAGGCCCTATACCACGGTTGCACCCTTGAATGGAAAGTCACAAAGAAACATAAAAAAAGGTTTAATTTATAGAAAGAAGCCTGTCACGTCTTACTGAGAGTGCTGGCAGACTTTTACTTACATTTCGATCGCATATTGTGCCTTCTAGAATCCCCAAACCACCCCAAAATGATGATTTACTTTTCATAAAGTCACACCTGAGCCGAACAGAGTTGATTAATAATTCAAACAAATTAATGATCCAACTGAGACCATCATTTATTCCATTTATAATTAATCACTGTCTTATGGCGTAGTCACACTGCTCGCGCACCGTATGAAGCCCCCGTCCTAACCTTCATACAAAATGCATGTTCCTTGATTAATGTCCCGGCTTTCGATTCCTCTCACTGACTTCGATTTCACCGCCATCTGCATCCCCTCAGTTAGCATCTCTGCTTCTTTTTATGGCCACAGAAGATGTGAGTGAAGTGAGCTTTTCCACCTGTACGCATGCACTCTCTCTGTCACAGGTGATGGCAGGCCCATAAATCTGAATATTTCCTCAGTGACAGGTGGACTATAGTACATTAACCATTGCTTTGCATTAACCGCACGGAGCTGGACTACACTGCTGGGATGGGAGCAGGGGGAGGTCGGAGAGCCTGACTTTCACTTATAACTTATTCATGCTTCACCCCGTCATTCGGCACACTTGGGAATAAGTCAATTTTTTTCACAGCGGGATGCCTCATCTAAAGCGGCCTATGACTTTTAAAATAACAACCTGCACCTCAAACGTCTCCATGTAGAATTCCGAAATGACTGAGCTTCACTTTATCTCTATCCAAACTGTTGGTATGTACTTTTCCGGCCACAGCGGTGAATCGGTGTCCCAGCTGGATTCGTTTCACACTCGGCTGATTGAATTATTGGCACCGTGCTGGAGAGCGTGATCTCTAAAGGTCACGATTGTATAATATTTGATGGAACTTCTTCCATTCAGCGTGTTTTTTTATGGTTATTTCATTCACTTGCGATTTATAACATTAATTCTACTCGAGCTTATTCCAGTTGAGGTTGAATTGTTTTCTTTAATTTTTTCATTTCAGGGTTATATAATACACGCTCATCAGCCAATTATGTTTGTCATCCTTCATGAATCGGGCTCATAATGACTTCCATTTATTGCAGAACGAGGAGTACATGAGTTACACAAACCTCCAGGGACAGACGCTGAGGTGGCTGCGAGCTAAATACAAGCAAAGGATTGTGGAGAGGCTTTAATTGGAGGGTTGGGGCGGGTGTAAATTTTGTCTGAAAACCTGTGTGTTATGTGACTGTTCTTCACAGGAGAATGAGGACGCAACATAATCTTCCTCTTTGCTACAAATTTTGGACATATTTTAAACTGGATGCGCTCAACGGAGGAGAATTACCACGCCTCATCACACCCCTATTTCATTTAATACTAGATGGCAGATATGCTGTACGGTCCTTCTGTGTTACAATTTGAATGGCTAATGTAGTGGCGCCTGAAATAGCAGATTAGCTTAAAGACAAACTCGGCTGTGTGTGACAGTGATCGCCTGGGAGACGATTTATGCAAGCAGTGAATAATATCCAGTGACCCATCGGGTACAGTCAGTGTGCATTCTTCTCCATTTAAACCTTCAAGAGTTCCAACTTGGCATTAGTACATTGCTATAACTGAGAAGAACAGGTGAAATAATGGTCTTTTTCTCAATTTTATATTCAAAGAAGTGCAAGTTGTCCTGACCCATATCATCCCATCAGTGCATGTGTTTGAGTGTGGTCAGATTTTTACGCTTTGCTGACCTCTGACAGATTCAACACTGGTTGGAGTCTGCAACAAGTTAAATGAAAAAAAAAAACATTTAAAACATTTTAGTTACTGCATAAATAATTCTGTTGTTCTGACACCTAGTGATATTTACAAAATAATACTTTTTTATATACAGGGGATCTCGACTTTGGTCGGAATTTGGTTCCTATGGCGCGACTTAACGCAATTTTCTCTTAGGAGCCATCATGAAAGGCACAGCCTGTCCTCAAACAAAAAACGACCACATAGGTCGTTTGTACACGCCCGTATTACGACCAAGTGTTACGTTTTGACGTATACGACCTCTGGCGGTTGAGTAAATATCGACACTCTGGAGTCGCAGGTGAAACGTCATCATGAACAAACTTTTATCTAACACTATCCCTGTCCCTATCCCTAACCCTAACCATAACCCTAAAAACGTGTTGGGAAAGTGAGAAAAAAGCCGTTTTGCGACGGAAAAGCCGTTTCTCGAATTAAATCCCGTAATGCGTTCCTTTTCCCCGTAGGGGCGCAAACGTTCATACGACTGCATAGGTCGTATTCCGGTGCACGGTGCAAACGACTGATGCGGTCGTATGAATATGAGGACTTGTTGGAAAGGCAAAGAGTGTTTCTGTAATTTTCAGTTCAAACTGAAAACTGCTTGGCTTTACTGCTGCTGTCGCCAGCTGTGAGGCCCAGTTCATCTCGTCATATCTAGATATACTGAAATTTGGACTATCTAGACACTTATGGCTTATTGCAGTAACTTAATCACCTCAGCAGCATGCCAACAGATGGAGCCTCTCACAATAATACAACAGTGAGAGTGGCTCACTTCCCCACAACAGGGGCCCAGTGCACCGACATCCCACCCACGTTTCCCCTCCTAAAGGGGAAGGCCTGACCAGTAATAGCAGGCACGTCTTCTGAATGACTTTATGACTCCGAGTGTGTTTATTTGGGAGGATTAGGTGATGCTGCCATGAGTGTGCCAGCTGGTGTTGCGTCGTGTTGAGGGCGAGCAGAGGGGACAAGACTCCTTCCGTGACAGTTTGAGGACACGTTGTGGCCTGCTGACAGCTAATGATGATGCCGCCTGACACCCGTACGTACGCGTGTGTGCATTTGTGTGTTTATATGCACACACTCGTCCGTACGCATGTGTGCATTCGTGTGTTTATATGCTTATCAGTATTTGTTGTCTTGTGCGAAGCCGTGCATGCCCTACTAGGCATTTATGTCTGGTGTTTTGGGGCATTTTTGCATTAGCTGGGGTGACGTTGCGGTAAATTTCTTTGGTGTGACAGAGAGTGACCTTGAGCTGTTGCTGCTGGCGAATTCAGGCAATGGATCTAGATGTTTGTGTACAAAACATAGCTTCTCTTGCAGCTTATCCAAACCCTTAAATCTACTCGGGAATTCTTCCTCATCGCTCTGGATGCTGCTTTTAATCACATCTGCTTTGATGTCACGGTTGAAGGGAGCCGGCAGGGCAAAGATGTTCACAACCACTGTTGATTCAGAGTTTATTATTACTCACTTTGACCTCAGTTGCCTCACGCTTCTTGTTAGGGACACACAAATAGAAGCGGATCAAAATATTGCCATTGATTGTCTGACCTCAGTGCGATTCGGTGACTCACAGTGACGTTTGAAGCAATGTTTAGTGCCCTGTTTGTTTTGTTCTCGCCACATGAGCCTTGTCAGTTCAAATACACAGACTGGCATGACTGTGAACACACACCTCAGATTCTATGCTTCAACTCTGCTCATTCACAAAACGAATGAGTGATTGTCAGTGATAATTAGTGTTCTTTTTTGTTCTTGGAAACTATTCTTAGTTCGAAAGGGTCAGTTCAAGAGAGAAAAGTTACCCTTAGTGGTTTCTACAACAATCCAGACTGTTATCTTTTCCCTTTTTGGTTTATTTGATTCTTTGCATTCCAAAAATATCTATTTCAGAGAAAATACTGCAACCACATTTACCGTTTATCACCTCGACTTCTTTGTCTCCTGCACTCCCACAATATCTTTTAATCTGTCTGTCTTGCTCCTTCTCCCCCTCTGCTCCTCTCCTAAAATCTGTTTTCAGGGCTTTCTGTGCATTAGTTTCTCTGATTAGATCAGTTTATTCTCTGAGGTCACTTGACAGTGACAGATGGCTCAGAGGCTCTACAAGAGTATCTCCTTAACAAAGCAAAAAAACGCTCCAAAACGCAACAACTTCTTCCCTACTTTCCATCCCTGCTAATCCCAAACTGTGCTTCAAAGCAGACAGTGTCTCCGCTCGGCTGGTACCAGCTGTACTGACTTCCCCTCGCTGATTAAAACCAGTTCTCTGCTGACCGCATGTGAACTGGAGCTTTAAAAGGCCAAAGGTTGCCATGAGGGGAAAATGTGTTTGGCATTTTCCATGGAACTACCTAGATTCTTTTCTCAAAAAAAAGGACACAAACACATGATCTCTTGGGCTCAGAAGCAAATGTATGGAAGAACTGCTCTTCAGAATGTCTCCAAGACTGAGTCATGCAATATGAATGACTATGTACTGTTGGAGGTAGTGATCAGAGACGGAGAGGAGGTTTTAAGACGCTCTATGTTGAAGTAGTAAAGATGCCTCTGGAGGATAATATGTGTATGTGTGGGTTCTTGCATGACAGGACAACCTATAGTATGTGTCCATGTGCATTTACTCCACATGGGATGTTGATTCACAGCCACTTACTGCATTAACTACTCGTGTCTGTCCGCACATATGTGTGATGTAAATCCTACAAATCCCAGGCTACCCACAGCGCCAGTGACCTCTGCAAAGGTCTTGGTCATAACCCTGTCCTCCTTTATCCCCTGTAATGGTTTCACCCCATGTGGGAAGAGGGACTCCGCATTCCGCTCATTCCTGGTTGTTAAAAATAAGGCCTCTTTAAACTCCGAGTACAGGCCAGCTCCACTAAATTGAGAAAACCGTGATGTGAAGGTACAAAAAGAAAGGAGAAGAGTGTGATCGACACTTTTTTTGCTATATTTTAGGGAAATTGCAGCGAGCTAATGCAAAGCAAACAATACAAAGCCCGGAGAGGTTGATTTTGTTTTAGCACTGCAGAGCGTTGACTGTCGCAGCCTCTTTAATCTCATCTTTTCTTGCAACTGACAGAAAAAAAAACAAGCTTCGAGTACAAAACCACAGCCTTGAATAAGACAAAAGAGCAAAACTTCTAACATCTCTCCAACTTATGAATATGTCGCTTTCTATATGCACAGTACAAGAAAATCTAAAGCTAAATGTGACAAATTATTCTTATCACAATGCATTATTTAAAACTTTCAAGTGTCCACAAAGTCAGTGTTTTCTTTGTCATGTCTTGATATAATCAAATTCCTTGGTAGAAATGTTGCAGAAATCTGATGTATATGTCCATTATGTCTCGCAAATGAAGTCATTATGACAGTGAAACTCAATGCCCTCCATCTCTTTTTGCACAATGTCATTTGAAGCACAATCAGAATATCACCAGGGGCAAGATGGGAACATATAGTTCAAGGTGAAAAACAGCCACTCGGCTTAGCGACAAAGCTTCAGCTAATGTGTCTGCTGAGAGACATGAATGAATGGAGAGTGTTTGTGTGACTTAATTCTGAAGAGTGCTGTTGGATAACCTCCAAGGAAAAAAGATCACACAAGATCAGTGAATGACTGTACAGTATTTCCATCTACACTGTACAATCAATGAAATAAAGTTATTTGTGCATGTCCTCCACAAAGCAAGACTTTCTGTTACATAGCTCTTTTGTTTTTTTTTATGACATATGCAGCATCCATCATAAAAATGTGCTCTAAACAAACACATAAAGCACAAATGGAGGCAAACACAAACAACCCAAGGCATTAAAGTTTACTGTGGTGTTGGAATGTTTTCAAATTTCGATTGAGATATTACTGCAGTATATCTGGAAGATGTTCTCATATCCAAATGGCAGAATAAGTCAGGCACCGGCAGCAACGAATTCATGACAAATAGAAGCAGAATAGATATCGGGGAGTGCTAGAAAATAGCATGGTATAAAGAATGACAACAATGGGAGGATGCTACCGTGGTGGGAGCACCGGTTAAATAACAGAATTTTTACCCAGGAGAGTTTGTTATATCTAATTTCCCTTCCATGGAGATGGCTTTCCTTGTCGTCGACGCGCTGCCACCAGAAGAGTCTGACTTACACTTGGAAGCCATAATGAAGGGCAAAAAGTTAGCAAATGTTGCACAATTCAAAGGTGACGTACAACCGGCGGATGTAAACAAAGGCGTCTTATAACACTGCATGATGACGTATTCTTACCCTGTGCTCGCCAACTAGTTCCACATAACCAGTTCCAATGTAACGACGAAATGCCACAAGTCAAGGTCGTCGTAAACTTAGGACCCCCTGTTGTGATAGTATGGAAGTCATGAGAAAGTAAGAAAGTGGTCAGGCAAACTATTCATTTCAAGCATTTATGGTTTAGTTTGAAACTCAGAAAAAGAGTAAATGACTCAATCCACTGCTACTTAGACTAACCTTGCACGTCTCTATAAACTCATAAGTGAAGAAAATATTCATTCTTTCAGCTTTTCATCATTATGACCTGATGGAAGACTTTGAAAGAAAGAGACTGGCACCCTGAGTCTATATTACCATTCAGTGAGATTTCAGATTTCACTCCTGAGCTCATTTTACTCTTAGTGCATTGACCTGAAGTCTATATCTTCTCTTTTACAGCTCATATTGCTCCCTGTGTGTGTCTTCATGTTAAATCCTCCCATTGTGAGTGAGCACTTCATGTCCTGGTGGACTCGCAGAGAGTGTTTGGAGAGTGACTGGTCCCTGTTCTTGCCGAGAACTGACCCGAAATGGAAACTCTTTCCGTGTCCTTTTCCAGAAGAGCATTCTTTAGCAGCAGCCTCACCTCGACTAATCCCACTCCAGCCGCCAGAAACACACAGCCAGTATCCCCACCACAGCACACCCACACATACACCCCAGCCCCAGTCATATTATAACCACTGGACTTTGTGAATTCTTTAAACTTCTGGGGAAGTTTTCATATCCCAAACTCTTGGGTAAACTCACAAGCCTGAGCCGAAGGGGTGAAAATACATTTGAACTGACCTTAAAGGAAACTCTTTATCTAATTGAAATCTGTGTCAGGGCTTGACATTTCAAACGGAGCATTCACGGACATGCTTTCTGGAATTTATCACGCCCAAACAAACAACTTTTTTCCAATGCATTCAACATAATTTCAGGCCACAATGCCATTTCTAGCTTCACGATTCAGCAGTCTGGGATAGAATTAAACCCATAACCCTTTGTGAAGTATGAATCATGAGCTACAGGAGCTACCACCCCAGGGCAAAATGTTAGGGATTATTTAAAATCCGGCTACCAATGAGCAGCCGGGCTTTCAAGCTTTCATATCACATCCAGTGGAATTCTGAATAATGGCTGCACATTTATGTATTCTGCTTTTCTGTTGTGCCAAGAGAAGCGTCCGCAGTGTATCAGGTACAGTTTCCATCCTGACAGCTGAAGAACGCTGAAGACTTTTGATCAAAGATTGCAGTTACGCCAGGGCAGCGTGCTTTGTGTGGGACCGGGTTGCATCTTGGAGATTAATTTAAGCCGCTTCCCTTGTGGGCCGCATAAAAAAAAATAAATAAAAAAGGAGGGGGAGGTTGTTTTTATGAGCAGCACGCCAAAACAGCTGAGGTTTCAAGGTGGAGGGGAGACATGAGGGAGACATTAAAAAAAATTACAGAGGGCGAGTTTCTGCTGAGGATGTGTCAGGGAAGTGGAGAC
The DNA here is from genome assembly GCF_021347895.1 of Acanthochromis polyacanthus. NCBI lineage: Eukaryota > Metazoa > Chordata > Actinopteri > Pomacentridae > Acanthochromis > Acanthochromis polyacanthus. The sequence goes on along the minus strand of NC_067134.1, from coordinate 23,658,668 downwards.
GGATGAAAGTTAATATCGAGTTTATTCATAACTCCTTCAGGTGAAGTATGCATCTTTGTTTTGACTTCGGCTGTTTGAAACCTGTCCCCCCTGCTAATTAATCATAATTTATTGTACTTTACTGTTTTAAACTGGTGCATCCATGCTGTTTGAAAAGAAAGTAGAGATTCCAGACATTCTTTAACAAACCATGCAGACCTTTCACTTCATCACCATGACTGTATAATTACAGACTTGGCTGTGTGAGGATTATAATACCGTGTTTTCATAATGTAACACCACAATAATTAATTTTGGGGTTCGATTACATGGAATAATAAACTGTAGCTGCTTGGTTTGGTTTGAAAGCCCCTCCGTGCTATTAGGTGCCATGTGAGCTTGATTTATTAACGTCAGAAACTTGTAGTTGCGGTAACTCCAAAAATGACCAGATACTTCAAATGAAAAGCTTTCCAGCAGCAAATACAGGCAGAGTCCTGCCGTGTCTTCGAAGGTGCTCCATGTTAAGCCTGCCAAGTCATATCAATGACAAAGTAGAAATGATTGGATAGAATTAATTGATGAAAAGCAGGATCACTAAGGTTCTCTATTGATTTTCCTTTAAATGTCCCTTATGTGTCCCATAAAAGTGCCCATGAATCTGCCTTCTGATTTTATGCTCTGAATGGAACGTTCTCTGGATATTTTTAAAGGGAAAGGTCTATCTTTGTAATCTGTCTTTTAGTTTGGGGTCATATTATAGCTTTAGTTTTAAAATTCCTTTATCTAGTTATATCCCTGTCGGGTTTTACTTCATGATTTCAGCATTGTACTGTTTTATTGTTGTTAAAATCATGCCCTGTTGAGTCAAAAACAGCATTTTTCTCAAAGATAACACAGTTGTGATTATGTTTGGACTTTTATATTGTTTTAAAGTTGCAACTTGTGTTTATGAAACTTGAAATAAGATGATCAGATGCCACCAATATGGCTCTGATGACAGAAATGAATAAACAGAAAGAAGAATGACCAACATTATACAGACTTGTGATGATATTATTATCAGGAACAAGCAGTACAAGGGATTACAAGTTCAACAATGCTGAGTGATTACATCATAATGCTGTCTGTCTAGTAGTCTGATGGAGGTTTGCCATCCAGTAAGATGTTACTGAGCCCGGACTGACTTCCAACCTATCATATAAGCCTTCTTTATCATCACATTTGAAAGCACTGGAAGTTCTTTAGTGCCATTTTTTTAACATACAGGACCTACTGTATATAACATGTCAACCTTGGAAACGGTACTACTTGTAAGGAAAACAGAAGTTTGCCTTGAATCATGTGGTTAACACTGTAAAAGAGTGTATTTCGCCACCAACCACCGTAGTTTGGTGCCTAAACTGAACCACACAGCAGGTGAAAAGAAGACTTTAGTCACAAAATAAAGTGATATGATACTAGGTAGAAAAGGACATTAAGCTTTGCCACCTTAGCCTACACATCCTGAACTCTTTCAGCCTCCTTATGATCCTGTTTTATTCTTCAGAATTCCAAAACCTGCAGGAAAGTTTGAACCACCAATCTTTAAAGAAAGTCAATATATCGCCAAATTGACAAACTTTTTAAAGAGTCAGAACCCAGAAAGACAAGAGTTGCGTTTTCAACTTTTCAAAGGTTCTTGAGTGAATCGAGTCACCAAACAGGAAACTAATCAAATACAAGCTCACAATCAAAAACTCTAATCAAAATCACATTGAAATTGACCAAACAACAACAAAAACCAGACAAAGCAGATCCTGTACTCCTCAGCACAACCATGAAGCTATTAGTGACTCAGATGTGATCAACATGGCAAAAATTCAGGGACTTTTTGCTCGAACCTCAGGCTGTGCTTACACAAAAGAGAACAGAAAAGAGAACAGTATGGAGAAAATGAGAAAATATAAGTTTTAAAGAAAGTTAACTGTGTGTATGATCTATGGTATTGTAACGCTGACATATTTGACAACACTGTTTCTCCCATTTCCAAAGATAGCGCATCACCGTTTCTACTGGCCGACTTAGCAAAGTTAAACAAATGTGAACTCTGCCTCTCGCAAATCCACCACTGCTGGTTTAAGAGACTGCTCTGAAACAGGAAACGCATTCTTCCATTAGTCAGTCACACAGGAGCATAGTGGGGTCAATGTAGAATTGGGGGAGTTTTTGTAACATAGTTGACAGGTATCATAGTTGACATTTTTGCTGTTTTCAGGCCTAAAAACAACATGGCCAAAACTAATTCTGAATAAGCTCATTTTACTATAGTTTCACTAATTAGAAGGTGGTTGTTATTAAATTCGGACGGTTGTTTATTTAGCTATTAAGTTATGATATCCAGTCATTTTTTATTAGAAACTGAGACACAAAACGACAAAAACGGGACACAAACAGCAAAAACGAGACACAAAATGACAAAATCAAGACACAAAATGACAAAAGCAAAACAGAATATGACAAAACCGATACACAAAACGACAAAAACGAGACAGGAAACGACCAAACTGAGACACAAAATGACAAAAGCAAAACAGAATATGACAAAACCGAGACACAAATGACAAAAACAAGACAGGAAACGTCCAAACTGAGACACAAAACGACAAAAACAAGACAGGAAACGTCCAAACTGAGACACAAAATGACCAAAATGAGACTGGAAATGATAAAATCGAGGCATAAAACGACAAAACTGATACATAAAATGTGGAGAAGGTTATGTGATTATTAGAAAGTGGTTGTTATTAAATTCAAATGGCTATTTAGTTGACATTTTAGTGATATCTGGTCACTTTTTTATTAATAAGTGATTGTTTCCAGAATAAATAATTATGGAATTTGTAAAGACATGATCATAATGGGCTGCACAACGGTGTAGTGGTTAGCACTTTCGCCTTGCAGCAAGAAGATCCCGGTTCGGGCCTGGGATCTTTCTGCATGGAGTTTACATTTTCTCCCTGTGCATGCGTGGGTTTTCTCCGGGCACTCCGGCTTCCTCCCACAGTCCAAAAAATATGCTGAGGTTAATTGATCACTCTAAATTGCCTGTAGGTGTGAATGTGAGTGTGATTGTGTGTCTGTATATGTAGCCCTGCGACAGACTGGCGACCTGTCCAGGGTGTCCCCTGTCTTCGCCCGAGTTAGCTGGGATAGGCTCCAGCACCCCCCGCGACCCTAGTGAGGATAAAGCGGTGTATAGAGAATGGATGGATGGATGATCATAAAAAACATTAGTTTTTTGACTTTAAATAAAAATGTATGCATCGCTCATGGACTTCAAAAGTCCCTCAATTATATAGTGACCCAGTGTCCAACTTTTTCCAGAATGACATCAAATCCAGCTTGACTGCTTACATGTTTTCGCCCACACTTCTGCATGCATGCAAACGAGCATATTAGTAAAGGATCAGCACACATGCACTCTACACACTGGCACAATCTGTATAACATATCTTAGCTGCACACACACACACACACACACACACACACACACACACACACACACACACACACACACACACACACACACACACACACACACACACACACACACACACTCAGACTCCACCCCCTAGTGGTTCAGTGATTGGCCTACTTAGAGGCAGGACAGCTCACTGGCAGATTTGAATACAGGGAAACAGTAAGGAGAGGACTGGACAGAGGAGGAGGGGAAAACAGAGAGGTGGGCGGCGCACTAGTTTGTCTCTCTCTCTTCCTCTCTCTCTCGCTCTCTCTCTGCCGGGTCAGGATGGAAAGGCTTTACACAGGCAGGGGAGGAAGCATGCCATGAGAGGTGATGACACAGCCACGGAGACGTATCCACATCCTCGCTGAAGTTCGCCGCTGCTTTTTGCTTCTGCATCCCACAGAGGAGAAGAGCCAAAGATAGCTGCCATTCTCCTCTCTCCACCTCTCTCTCTCTCTTCTTTTTTTTCACTTTTGTTTGTGGATGATGGGAATTTAATCATGTGGAAGGTAAGAAGGAGAAGAAGAGGAGGAGGTAGAAGGAAAGCTTGTTTTGTGTGCTAAAGGGTGAGGAAGAGGAAGTCTCACTGGGAGTTTGTGTTCTTCTTGAGTTTACTTAAGTCTGCAAGTCCCCAGGGGGATTCCCGTAATGCTTTCACCCTCAGTCTCCAGCTCTAAAGTGTACCCTCGGTGGAAATGAGAAGTGGAAGCATTCAGAGCCAGCATTACTGGAATGATAATGATAGAGCGGTGGCTTTAGGACGCAGCCAGTGAGGGTTGTGGAACCATCTGTATCATAGTTTAGAAGAAACTTCAGTTGCTTTTATCATATAAGACTGATTTAAAGGTGTCATTCTTACTATTAAAGACCAAAATTCTTACTAAAATATGTCGTCCACATACTCCAAATTAGAGTTTTTGTGTGTAATGCTTCATAGGTATTGACTTTAGATACTGACCACACATAAAAAGCACTTTGACTGCGTGGGTGGAGTAGCATCGCTTGTCTTTTGTGACCCACTTTCAAAGAGCCACTGTGTGTTTTGGTGCTAGCTTGAAGCCCCACACACACAAAGACAGGAGACAGTGCCTCAAGGGATGCTTAAAATGTGTGTGTACTTGAGTGCTGGATGGGAAGAATGTGTGTAAAAGGAGCTTTAAAGGTCCCCAATGTTTGATCTTTTTTCATTTAAGCGCTAAAGCGGAGAGTGTATGTTAATTTGGGTGCCACTTTCCACTGTGAATATATTAGAAACGCACCTTTCTGATCATAAATCCTCATGCGGGTCGTGCCACCGTATGCTCTCTACAACTCATCGCGTTTTTACGAGCCTTCCCAGAGGTCAGGGTATTCAATTTCACCGCATCTCCGGTGTGCTGAGGCGTGTTTAGTGCGTATCAGTGCATGCGTGTGTGAGTGTGCATGCGTGCCGCCGAAGCGTGTGACAGCTGGCGCGATGCCGCCGCTGATCCTGCTCACCTGCTCGGGGTCACAGGGATCAAGGAAAAAATCAAGGTTCAGGGTTTCGTCTGTGCAACAGTGAAGACTAGAGGCAGTCGTGCAGTGATCGCAGTTTGATATATTGACTGAAGCAAGACTTTGTGTGCAAGTTTTGTGGCAGCTTCTTTACATTTTGATCTTAAAAATACAGAATTTGTTAAGCAGTTTTGAATCGTCTTAACTTCATAACCTACTGACAGGCTTGAAAAGCATGCCATCTTCAATAAATGGTGAGATTTTGGTCATTTGTTTAGAGTAAGAAACCATAAAAACAGAAGGAATGCTCCGATATTCAGCTTTCTGATGGTCCTTGAACTACAGATCTGTAATGTGCTGTACCATTGGATAATATAACTAAAGTTTTATGGTAGCTTCTTCGGATTTTGGTTTTAAAAAATATATACTTTGTTAGAGAAATTTTAATGGTCTGAACTCCGTAATTTGTTGGCATGCTTGAAAAGCTAGTTATCTTTTTTAAAAAAATCAGCAAAATGTCACCATTTATTAGCATAAGAAACTGCAAAAATAACAAGAACGCTCAAATTTTCAGCTTTCTGATGGTCCTTGAACTACTCATCTTTAATGTGTTGTACCATTATTTAATGCAGCTAAAGTTTTGTGGTACCTTTCATCCAGTTTTCGCTTTAAAAAATATTTATTTAGTTAGAAAGCTTTTAATCATCTGAACTCCATAACCTGTTGGAAAGCTTGAAAAGCATTTTATCTTTAAAAAATTACCAAAATGCCACCATTTATTTGAGAAAGAAACTGTAAAAATATGAAGAAAGCTCACATTTTTAGCTTTTGGATGGTCCTTGAACATCTTTAATATGCTGCACCATTGGATAATACAACTAAAGTTTTGTTAGAGCTTCTTTAGATTAAAAAAAAAATACATATTTTGAACTCCATAACCTGTTATCTTTTAACAAAATAAACCTTTCAATTGAGCAAGAAACTGTAACAGCAGACAGAATGCTCAGATTTTTGACTTCTCATCTTTCCTGTGCTGAAAAATCTCATCTTAAAAACATGATATTTAATCAAAATCACTTTATTTTACAAAACATAAACTGACTGCATTGATCAAACTCTGTAAAACACACAGAAAAGAGTCACCTGACAAAAATTCAGGGACTTTTCAGGTGAACTAGGTTGAACTGCAGGCTGTGCTGGCACTGGAGTAAAGTATGGAAACAAATACAAGTTTAATTGGTAACATATCGAAAGCATTTTGAGCCCATACACTTATTTTTTTTCCCTCATTTTTGGGAACAGCCATGCAAACTTTGAATGCTCTTGGACATTTTATTTACATTTTCTGACTTTTCTGCGCATCTCTTCACTTTTAGCCATAGTTGTGCCATTTCCAAAATATGACAGGAGCAAGAAACAGACACTTTTATCTACAGTAACTGTTGAAAACTTCTATAAAGTCCTACTAAACTGCTACATTTATCCATGAAAAGTTGAACTTATATTCTTACAGTGTGTATAACTTTTCCACCACCCACGTTTGCTTTGACAAACGGAGACAACAAAAAGACTTTGTTTCATGTTTGGTTTGCAGTTGTCACGACGTCGACCAATATAGCAACAATAGTATTGTTGCTGTTTCTTTTCCTGTTTCCCCTGACATGCTTCACTGAGACATTGTCAGCATGGGCAGGCTTGAGAAAAGCATCTCAGCTGTCAGATCTTTCAGTTTCTTTTCCCTCTCACCTGAAGACCGACCGTGGGAACGACGTAGATAAATATAGCGAGGAGGAATCTGTTTTCCTTTGTGGCATTTTTAAAATTTGAATGGTAAGGTTTGTTCTTGATCTTTTTTAAAGCTTCTGGCTTTAATCAGATGCTTTCAGGAAAACTTTCTTGCTTGTTGCTGATAGCATTAGCCACCAAAGTCGCCCCTGAAATATTTGGTTATCTCACCAGCGTGTAGCTTACATGATAAAATGGGGAGGTACAACTGGTGAGACTCTTATCACTCCCTAATTGGTTAATTTGATCTTCAAAGCGTCAGCAGTCGCCCACTTCAGAAGCTCGAGGGGCAAACTGCTAATTGCTATCTAAACATCCTTGAAAAGGGACAAAGACGTACTGGAATATGTTTTTTTCTCCTCTCATTCTCACTCTATTTCCCACTCCAGATCAGTTCATTTTATCCACCCCAGTGCATTCTTTAATCACCAACCGAATAAGATGAGAGTGCAACGTTGCCATAGAGACTTCAGAAACTGTGACAATGAGCACAATCGGTTCAGTGAAACTTGGCAGTTTGTGTAGTCCTGTGGAGAGGATAAGTGGTTCCTCTAACTTTTTTTTTCTCTTTACTGTCGTCAGGGGCCTCTCCACTGTGTGTGTGGTGGTGTGGTATTACCCAAAAGTTTTTAACATTTTGATCTATAAATATATCAGAGCTTGCTCCACTTTTTCTACAGTCATTTTAGGCACAAAAAAAAATGATTTTTTTCTGCTGGTAGGCAGGCGTCTTGTGTAATCCGCTGTACAAATATTTAAAAAGTATTTTTTTGAGGGCAGAATCATACCACAATACAGCAATCCTATATTGCAGATAAAACCTTCCACAATGAACAAAAACTACTCCACTCAGTGTAAAGAAAACCATATTGAAGACGAGACTGAAACTAAATAGAAAGTGATGTGTCATTTTGAAACCATAATAAGATATTACTAGGGATGTCTGGATCTGATGTTAGAGATCGAGGACGTTGTCTATCGTGGCATTTTATAACTCAATCTTCTGTTGACCCATGCTGTTACAGCAGTGTCATGAAAGGTGAGCACAATTTGTGGCTTGGTGCTAGGGACACAGCTTTGTAAATTAATAATCTGCAGCATTATTTATCAATGATGGGTTAATCATTAGACCAAATTTAGCACGGTAGAGATTTTCCTGTGATGAAATTGCTGAAATTTGAATCAACAGACACATGATACGGGCCGTTAAAGTGGCTCTAACACATGTCATAGCTGATCCTGGGTTGTCTTAAACATGTAAACTCTGGCCAGAGGTCGTTAAGTGCCACAGAAGTCTTTGTCATGGTGGCCCATTGCTCGTTAAGTCTCTACAACAACACGAAACTGCCCATAGTCCGAGTGACCATCTCTTCTGGTCATTACAGTATTAAAAAGTTTGAGGCTCCACCTGGTGGAACAACCAGGTACAACAGCTAGATATTGCGTTTTATACATTACCTTATTCTGACTGCATGCATACAGAGAATAGGTCAATATATAATTGGGGGACTTTTTGTATCATAGTTGACATTTTTACTGTTTTCAGGCCTAAAATCAACATGGCTGCCTATAACCAAACACCACATGGCATTTTTACAGAAAGATTCTTCAAAAATATTATGTATACAATTGAGTAAAATTGAAATTGAAAAATCCAGCTTTAGCCGTGAGGGTTACGCTACAACAAGTAGGAGGGCCGCCACAGTGCGCATGGAAGTGCGAGCCCGGGTGGAGCCACCACGGGTGCAGATCTTGGCGGTAGTGGCAAATATTAAAAACTGAGACACAAAATGACAAAAATGAGACATGAAATGACAAAAAAACCCCAAAACAAACAAAGTCAGAGCAGATGGTGATTTGGAATTAACACACTTCCTTGAGAGATGCTTCTGCAATGGGTAATTTAGTTGAAAGTGATCTGTTGGACACAGACACTATTTGATATTTTCCATTTAAAATGTGATCTATTGCCAAGTCGCATGTGTCACCATTGTAGCCTTTTACTGATTCATAAAGCAGCAGCATCCGGTATCTAGCCTGAAATATTACCTTCCACTGATTTCGCCTCTTGACTTACCATAATACATCCATAACGCTATGTGTGTCAGGAATGTTCCCTGATGTATACAATCCACTCGGAATCAGGCTGAATGCAGCAAACGAGTACAAACTATGAAAAAAAGCTGACAGCACAGTGACATCTATCAAAGTAAGCCAGCATGTAAACAAATTATGTGGATGTCTGCCACTAATGAGAACAGGTGGCTGCGGTTATTCTAGGTGAGACTGAGCGTGAGGATTGCAGAACATGTTGCTTTTCATTTCAGCTCCCATGTTGCCAAGCGAGAGCCGCCACACAGCCTGCATGCAACACGTCTGCAGCCCTATCTCCCAAAAATGACATTTCAATACACCTAAAGTGAAATTCGAAACAAATCAAAGGTATTCTCTCACCAGTGATGTCTTGGAGAGGTTTTCACTTTGCAAGAACTAGAAAGTACATCTAAGGAGGATGAATGAAAGTATAAGAGGACTTTCACCGAAAAAATTGGGTTATTGGTCTGATGTGGGACCATTATTTCTTGACTTGAGTTTCATTTGCACTCACTGTTTGGTTTGGTTTTGACACCAAAACTATGTGGTAAGGCTAAGAAAGTTATTTCGATATGAGTTAAAATCCAACACCTTTGAAGTTTCTCCTCCATTTGTTTTGGTTCCTGTGTTGATGAGTCCAGCCCTGCCTAATACATGATTGGTTGGCTGACAAGGAGCAACAGCAAAGCAATCAAAGATATGTTGATTTATTTGCGATATGCCACAAAGTAATGTAATCAAGCAAAAAATAAGTTCGCTGAATTTCATGGCAATGCAGTTTAGTTGTACCAAGTAGAGGTGGAAGGAAGATTTCGAGTTTCAAATGATTAGGAACAGCATGTTTTAGCTATAACTGTTATAAGAGATATGAGTTTAAATTAACCATTAGTGGGGATAGTGGGGGTCTCAAGTCTCTGGCACTGACAATATTGGGGTGTTTGGGAAACTGATCTGGAGATGCAGCTGGCACCCTTCAGCCTATTTTTCCTGCGTCATGCTAGTGGTAAAATCGAAAGTGAAACGATCTGTTGACAGTCATATTGACATCCTCCTGCAGTAGTCATGTAACTGATACCTTGCACTCCAGGCGTAATGTCTGGCCTATATCCAGTTACTCTACTGTTCAAATGTTTTGGGTCACTTAGAAATGTCCTTTTTTTTGCAAGAAAAGCAGCTTTTTCCGATGAAGATAACATTAATAGAATCAGAAATCCAGTCTGAATTATAGCTGGCATTGGGTCCATTGCTTCAGTAAGGTAATGCACAAGACAAATTAGGTTAAGGGAACTATTTTTTCCAGTTTGCATTCTTTCTCTTTTATTCATTTAGAATGAAATTTAGACAAACGTTCTAATACTGATGGCTTCTTTCAAAAGGTAAACTCAGTGTAGAAAGTCAGTAGCAGCAGCCCTGCATAGGACAAACATGTCATGTACAGGTAGAGGTGGGCAGCATGACTTGAGCCTGAGGGTCTCTGTTTGAATCTGGAAATGATCACGGAAACCTACTGAGGAGGGTGTTGTATAACCACAGAGCAAGGTCAAATGTACACGACAACAAGAGATGACGATTCCAGGCAAAAATGAGAAGTTTTTCTTCACTGAAACTCAACTAAAACTAATCTAACTACAAGAATTGCATTGAAGCTGAGAGGCATTTCCCTCATAGCATCAAAAACTAAGGTGCCAAAATCAACATTTCTTTGGAATCCTTAAGAATACACATGACCTTTTGCGGTTTTACCGCGAGGAAGAAAAAAAAAGACATCACAGATTCCTTGAGCGTGCAGCCTGATAAACAACCCTTCACAGGTTACGGATACAACTGGGTGTTATTTTTCCTCCTCCGATAGCGGGTCTGAAGACACGCCGTGGTCATTCGATACGCATCGAGGGCTTTGCTTAATCTGCTGCAGATCGCCAGATGTTAAAAAGTCAGATCACAGCCTTTAGGAGAATCCATCACTCTCTCTCCAAAGAGGGGTCTCTCGAAAGGTTCAATGCCATCACATTTAGTGACATTCCAACACTTCTGAATACTCAAAACATGCAAGGGCTGAAAATCCCACGTGATTGTAAGCGTATTTTAAACCTGTCCATATGTTTGGTGTTATGACACAAGGTGCTTGACCTAGAAGATTATTTAAGGGAGGTTAAACTGAGTTCACATGGAAAGAAACACAAAAAAGTCTTATTTTTCATCAGAAATGTGAAGAAATTTCACAATGAAAAGAACAGTGAAGCTGAGGTATATTTTGTCTCTTGTTTTGATCAAATAACATTTAATACCACGCAAACAACATGCAAAAGGGGGCGATTCTTGCGGCGTCTTTTCTGCCCTGAATACTTCACATCAAATGAGAAAAATCTTCTGGCATGCTGCACTGCACGAGCCATGCAGATGCCGCATGCTGCAATGTGTTTGTGGGGCTCTGTTCACGCACACACACACAAGCTTACCTAATCTCCGCCAGCTCTCTGGGGCTGCTTTCATGTCGAAAACATTTCATTATCCAATCAAAGTTGCAATGATAATTTAGTACTTCAGGGAATAACCAGCATTTAATCACTTTCATCTCCACTTGGGGATCCGAAGCACATATTTTGAGGCAACATTAAAGCGTTATAGAATAATTGCGATCGTGGAAGGAGGCATTAAGTAAATTTGTAGGGTTTTAAAGTGAAACACAGCAACATGAGGGCTCAGTGAGTGCGCGTCGTCGCAGACAGCAGACTTCTACTTTAAATACAGACGAGCAAGGAGCAAAAAGAGCAAATATTTAAGACAAGGGTGTCAAACTCATTTTAGTTCAGCCCAATTTGATCTCAAGTAGGCTGGAGCAGTAACATCACAGCATAATAACCGATAAATAACCACAGCTCCAAATGTTTTCGTTGTTTTAGTGCACAAATGTTCACATTTAAGGAATTATCTTTTTGCAAACCATCATAAACAACCTGAAACAAAAAATTACACAAATGACACAAACGAGACAAAAAATACACAAGTGCGAAACAAAACGACAAGAAATAGACAAACAACACAAGCGAGACAAAAACAAACATAAAACAACAAAGACATGAGACAAACTACAAAAGTTAGACAAAAAAGACAAAAAACAACAAAAACAAGACAAAATATTACAAAAATGAGAAACAAAATGACAAAAAATGAGACAAATGACACGAAACAAAACAAAAAGAGACAAAAACTTCACTAGAAATGATACAAAACGACAAAAAATGGGCACAAACGACAGAATAAATGACAAAAAGGAACAAAAATAACAAAAATAAGACAAAAAAAACAAGCGAGACAGAAAGGAAACACAAAACAATAAAAACACGAGACAAACAACAAAAGTAAAAAAAAAGACAAAATATGACAAAATGAGACACAAAATGAGAAAAGAACAATGAGCAATCTAGCATTTTACTTTATGATCAAAACAACTTGTCATGGTCTCGAAATTATTTTAAATTTATAGTTTTACTAATATATAATCTGCAATTTCTCTGTAATTTTTACACTTTGAGGGTTGCATTGGACCCTCTGGAGGGCCGGTTTTGGCATGCGGGCCGCATGTTTGACACCCCTGATTTAAGAGCTTTTCGCCAAAAAAAATAAAAATAAAAGTGGAACTACCAGTATTTGACAGAGCTGCAGTTTTCTCTTCATTGTGTGTTTCCACGTGGTCGGATCAAACATTCATGAATACGTCCTTGACAAATCCAGACGTGTTTTTCGCCCTCTGTAATCTCCAGCCCCTCAAACATCACGTCTGATTTCATATTGCCCCCAATCTGGGTCACACCGGCAGCATCCCAGACGGACCCCGCCACACACACACCACAATCACAAACGTCACCCTATATTACAATCGCTAATATCCTCGGCATGCCAGACTATGACCGGCCAATCCTGTTAGGTGTGACTGACCGCTTTGAAACATAAAAGGCCGCGATTGGTCACAGTCCGTAGAGTAGGAAGCGGATTAGGGATCAACATGGCAGGCTTTTTGGAATCAGACAAAGACTTTATTTGTGTGTGTGGCAACTGTTAGCGTTGTTAACTTGTTAAATGCAGCCTCACTGGGAGAGGAACGGGGGGAGGCAGGAGAGGAGAGGGGATGAGAGAGAGTTTGAGATGCTTTGAATTTGACATCTGAAGCTTGCAGCTTTTTCTCAGTTGTCTGAAAGTGGAGTTTGGACTTCGTTAGCTTTAGCTCTGGGCATGTTCGTCGCCAAAGTGTACTTTTTCTTCCTCTGTCCTAATTGGATTTATGGCACCTACACCTGCAAGCCAGGCTGTGGACTATATAAAATTAATTTCTTTCAGCGTTTGCACTGCAAGATTTATCACCTGATTCCTGCAAGCAGCGCCGGAGAAAAGTAATTGCAAGGAAACACTGCAGGAAATCAATTGAGCATCTTTCTGCATGACTGCATTTGTGCACACTATAACAAAAAAAAAAAAAAAAAAATCTAGCAGCAAGGATGCCAGAAAAAAAATGTTAATGTTTAAAAAAAAACTGTAGAAATTGGGAAAAATATTGAGAAAATATCAGCAATTATATGCAAAAATAGGGATATTTTAGTCGATTTACACCTTGTGAAAAGAATAATTTGTAAAAATATTTTTTCTATTGATATTATCCAGGTTTTGGCCTATGTTTTTTTAATTATTTATAATTTTATGGTGAACATATAATTTTATTTTTTTCTGGATTTTTCTCAGTGTAATTTGTATTTTAACATAAGATTGTATTTTAACAAAAAACTGTAAAATAAAAGTTTAAATAATAATAATATACACTTTTCTTCAAAAAGTGGTAAATACCTGTCAACAGTACATTTAAAAACAGTAGAAATTGTGAAAATAACAGCAAATATATGCAAAAATTGTGATATTATAGTTGATTAAAATAAAGTAAAACATTATCTACCTTGTGGAAAGTACTATTTGTGAAAAAATATTTTTATGTTCATATTATCCAAGTTTTGACCTGTTTTTCATTTTAATTTAGATGTATTTTTCACATATAATTTTATAGATTTTTTTTCTGGATTTTTCTCAGTATTACTTTTAATTTATCAAAAGATTGGAAAATTGTAAAATAAAAGTTTAAAAATTATTAATATACACTTCTTTCAAATACCAGCAAATGCCTGTATAATAGTGGCTTTTCTTTTTAATTTTAAAGTTAAAAATTATGTAATTGTATGGTCTAATATTGTTAAAGAACAGGCAATTTTTAAAAACATACTCTTGTTTTGGCATTTTTAAATGAAAAATTATATGTTTCAATGCGATTTCATTTGGCATTGTGAATAATTTAACAAAATAGGGAATGCTATTAAAATAACAGTCAGCTGATTTTTAAAAAATTGCCAAAAAAAGTTAAAAGATGCATGTTTTTCATAGTGCTATCTACGATAATTGTGTTTATGGTTCAAATCAATTTGCAGCGGATATTTGCTTCAATCTTCAGACGATGAAGCATAACCCTGAAAAGACAAGTTGTTCTCATCGACTGCACCGGGTCAGGGGTTAATCTCTGCTGCTGCTATGAAAGCAGATTATCGTTATTGTTCTTGAACGGCAAATCTCATAAGCGGTTGAGGGATCTTTTAAAATTCTTCGACACACTGAGGTAAACAAGGTGTCAAATGGTTTAAATGTTGGCGAAACAGGAAGGCAAGAAGAGGTAGTGCTCAGCGATTCGCTGAGATTCTAAATAATTGATCGGGTTTTTCACAAAAATGTGAATAATTGAGCACTGCTTCTTCCTCCTGAGTGTCCCGATTGCGAAAGTAGGTGTGTTTGTGGGCGAATTAGGCTCCTTAAAATATAAGTGCATTGCAAGTATATATTTCAAATACAATCGACCAAACAAGTCCCAGCCATGTGACTTTCCGACAGCAGACTTGCAGATAGCATCGTGTTTACGCTTCAGCTTCAGATGCTTTGCCCTCTTTCGCTTGGTTCTAACATTCCGCTGTTGTGCGTTTGCTCTTTTCTGCCTCCTGTGAGTTAAGAGAGAATTGGAACGGCACAATCATGAAGTGACACACACAGTGCATGCTGATTATGTGAGCCAGGTCAATGGGGATGACCTACTTCTCAGTTCTGCTCCGTGAACTGCCACAGTAGCTCATGTCAAATCACCAAATGGACCCAAATGTGTTTTCTGAGAAGGTTGCACTACTTCTGGCTGCTTATTATAATTATTCCTGATTGATTTTTTATCGTTAAAGCAATCTAGGGATGGAATTTCTTCACAAAAACGAATGTTTTTTAGCTCAATTTGCAAAATGGTGAAGTTGAAATATTAATTTTACTAAAAAGCTCCAACAGACATGAATTAAACTGAACTTTTAAGTTGTGTTTTAAAAAGAATTTCATTATTGAAACAGCAGAAAAAGAAAAAACAGCAAATAGACGCACAATTATTAACATTTATTAACTGCATTATGAGCGGCTCCATGAATTATGCAGAGCCACTCACATTCTTTAAAAAAAAACTCCCTCTCGCCTCTGTTTTTATCCACGTCTCGCTTCTTGTCGAATCAGTTTTTAGAAAATGGACGGAAAGAGCTCCTATGAAAATTTTAGCAGCTTAAACTATGAGTGCAAGAGAACGCTGCAACCTTCACGCAGCCAAAGTTAATGAAAGATTTAGAGGAAAAGGCACACGCTAATGGGAGCCCAAATATAAACAGGAAAGAGAGATCAAAAGTTGAAAGACGGTTAATTTTCTGAAAAGGCCTTATTAGCGTTTCCCTGCTTGTTTTCCAGGGAGATAGTGGCATACATACTCCAAAAAATAACCAAGACTAAAACAATGCTCAGTTGCAAAAGGTTATGCGCTGACATTTATGGATCAGAGACCATATAGAAAGTTTTGTTTCATCGTCAAACACCCGGCGTTTGAGGGGAGCATCAGGGCAATGACATTTGCACCCCTCACAATAGAATTTTCAGATCTCTGGCACACACGCCTAAAAGAGATTTAGATACAGAAATGTCAATTCAATCCTTCTGAAATGAGAAACACCGCTGCCACAGATCCTCTCAGCTTATATCTGTTGAATATTATACCACTATCTTTATGGAAAAGGTCACTGGGATTAGAGCCACATCCAGATTTTCACAATGTTGTTGTTTCCATGCAGGACTGCAACAAAGAATTGTTTGTATTTTCAATTACTGGTAGTGAGCCTAAATATGTGTTTACTGGTTTTTCCATTTCACTTCCATACTTGTACACTGTCAACTTCAAGGGAGAATGCATTGATTTGTCATGGTGAGCTTTTTTCAGGTTACAGTGTATTAGTAACACCACATGGTAATGCAGTTGAGAGGGTCTGTTGTTGAAATACCTCTTTGTTGGCAAGTTTGAGTATCCTTTCGCTGCCAAAACCTCCACATAGTTCCTATAGCATACTCATGTCTGGTTTGAGTTTGATTTTACGGCCTGTCTTTGAATCTTCAATGACTCAGGTTAGCTCAAAAGCAGAGGAAGAAGAGGAAGGAGGAATAAAAAAGGAAGTTTATTTAGTCAAAATCCTAAATCGTGGTTAGTTAAAAGCAGCCAGTGAGAAGTAGGTTTTGTTTTTAAAAAAAAAAAAGATTGGAAAACTGCATGTAGTGGCGAAATATATTGGCTGAAATGACAGCTGTTGTTTGCGTGAATGCTAAGCTAACTGTAGCGCTGTGACTTGATTGAAAACACTGGTGACTTTGAACCATTTATATAGGACATAGAAAACAACACTACAGTGAGCAGAAATGCTTTCCAATAGACATATTACAACATTACCTAACAAGTTTAGATACTCAGGTTAGGAATCCACTATGTTAAGTATTACACAAAATTACCAGATTAATTTAAATATCAAGGAGAGGATCCTTGGAATGGTGTTCGTGTCTTGTGTGGGATTATAACTTTTTACTTGGTTTTGTTTTATTTTTCACTTCATTTTCACTTTTGCTCACTGTTTGGTTAAGGTTAGGAACCACACGATGTTGGTTTGGCTTAGACAAATGTCATGTTTTGGGCAAACATTCAGTTGGTAAAAAGCTACGATTTCATGACATTTGAAATGTTCAGGAACGTCTATAGCAGTCTATCAAACTGCCCTGCACATTTAAAAATAACACCAAAGGGTACATTTGAAAGTGATATCAGGGGATCTGTATGTGATGAACTGGGCTCAGTAATGTCTTGTTGGATACCAATCCTCCATCAAACTACTGGACAGACAGAATGATGGTGCAGTGACTCAGTATTGTTGGGATTAGGAACTGTAATTGCTGAGATTTCACCTGTAATCCCTTCGAATGGTGGCACAGAAATAAAATCAAGCAGTTTAATCAGTTTTAAAATAACAAGAGAAAGGCCTTAGGATGTGGACTGATGGTAGTTTTTATCCTAGAATCCAGAATCTGCTATGCTAACGTGGGAAAAATACTACAAAGTGAGTTATAACAAAACCTGTACATCCCACACTACTGTTCAAAAGTTTGCGGTCACCCAGACAATTTCATGTTTTCCATGAGAACTCACACTTTTATTCATGTGCTAACTTAACTGCACAAGGGTTTCTAATCATCAATTAGCCTTTTATCACCATTAGCTAACACAATGTAGCATTAGAACACAGGAGTGATGGTTGCTTGGAAATGTTCCTCTGTACCCCTATGGAGGTATTCCATTACAAATGTCCAGCTAGAATAGTCACTGACCACATTAACAATGTCTAGATTGTATGTCTGATTCATTTATAGCTATCTTAATTGAAAAAAGAAAAATTTTTCTTGCAAAAATAAGGACATTTCTAGGTGACCTCAAACTTTTGAACAGTAGTGTAGTTGTCATTAAGACTTCATACTTCCCTATGCCAGACAACTTAAGTGACCCCAAACTTTTGAACAGTATATGTAGTTATACGACTATGCATTGGCTTCAGAAGTAAAACGTGAGTCAGAACTGATGGGATATAAATGAAGATTTTTTTTTTGAAACAGTTGCCATGTTGCTTGGAGTTTCAAGTTATGAGACCAATAAAAATGCTGTGGTTCGCTTTAGAAAGTAATTGCCAATATATTGTTGTCAACAAGTTAATTGGCTCTCATGAAAAACCATTACGGTTCATTTTCCTTTAAAGACTAAATCATTCAATCAAAAGTAGGAAGGAAAAAGAGGAAAAACATACAAAGCGCTTTCCATACAGACATCCAAATTACCTTGTATGTCAGCATGTATGAGTGCAGTCTACAACTAAATAGCACGCTACAAGTCAAACATCAGTTTCTGTTCAAGGAGAAATGTTACTGCTCGCATGCAGAAGCTGCAGGGAAAATGAGGAAGAAGGGAAAAATAAAAAGACTGTGGCACATTCTTCCACTACTCATTCAGCTTTGCATTGCCCCCCACTGAAGACTATTGGTACTGACGTTCCAGTGGTGTCAGCACAGCAGACGAGCCTTTCACACAATGTGGCAGCTCAGACAGTCATGGGGCACAAAGTGATGGTGGGAAAAACAAACAACTTGGATTTTTATCAGTTCCTCTCCCACTCTGAATAGCCTTTTTTCCCCCTCTCTGTCACATTCTTGCTCTCTCTTCCTTGCCACCAGTCCTCCTCATTTCCTGCTCCTCATCACCTCATTCCATGGTTCAACAGTGTCACCTATGGTGTGCTGGGAGGCATTTCACCTCATCCCATGTGCCAATTTGGATTTGGGCAACGATGCTTGTCTATATATGTAAGCACAGATTTAGGTTTGTTTGTCAGAAGGAGGAGGATTTGTTCTATTCATGTTTTAGTGCCTGCAGGTTTCCTCGCTTGTCAGGCAGTAACCTGTCAGAGCTCCATCAACTTTCCTGGCTTTGTTGGGAAGTTTTTTTCCCCCCTCGCTGTACTTTCTCTCCTCTGTAAAAAGCTGTTTATGTTAGTTGGCTGAGAGCTGCCATGGGCTGCATAAAAATGTCCCTGGACCTTTTCAAATTTACTTCATTATTGCACCGCAGCTTTTTTTTTCCAACGGCGTCGAGCCCAAATACATTCATGCATGAGATCTCTTTGGCTTTAATAGTCCCACTTAGACGGCCGTTTTCACTTGGAGTATTGTCACCACCTCATTTTAAAGAAGAGGCTGGACACTGATTAACAAAAGCAAACATGTTCAAGTGGACACTGGATGAGAAGTGGAATTGTTTCGGGCGGTAAAGTGGATCTTAAATCCTCCAAACTCAGAATGTGAAGACTGAATTGTTATGACCTGCTAGAATTTAACCCAACCTGTCATGTAATTAATGAACAACAGCTTTATCAACTGCTTCAGTGGATGGAGTGGAACTTAAACTTCTCTCTCCGCTGTCTATTCCACGGTTCTCCCACCACACACACTTCAAATACACACAGACAGTCCAGCCAAGAATCAACATTCCACAACAAGGATTTGAAATCCCCCTAATGAAAGTCTTCTGTTTAACCCACTGCACCGCTACATCCTGCTTTTGTCACAGACTTTGTTGCACTTTATGCTCTATTACCTGCCTTGTGATTGGTCAAAATCCCCCATCATGGGCTACAACATCAAAAAACAGAATGTAGAGGAGGGGCATCAAGTGTAGTTTCCACATTTAGATTACAGTCGACTAAAAAGATCAGATGGGATTCTTGCTCATTTGCTGCATTGGTAAATTTTAATGGTGACCCTGGTTTAATGACATATTGCAATATCAACTTTGTCACAGATTTTTGACATTAACTTAAAGTGGTATAAGGAGATTTTTGACCACTAGGTGGCAGTAAAACAAGTTGATAATACAACACTCACATAGCGACACCAAGCTGGAGTGTCAGCAAATAGATGCTATATAATGTGTTTGTTGACTCGCTAATTGCCAACTTGTAGTGGCTTCCTATGGTGCTGCAATAATCAGAAATTTGAGTTCTCAACTTTAAAAAATTGTGTGAATGCCTCTTCAAGTCAGAACAACTAAAAGTTGGAGAGTCTGTGAAATTTTGGTGCATGACTTGCTAAATTGTTATAGAAAGGAAAAACATGGATAGACGAAGGTACTTCGGCTGTTCAAAAGTTTGGGTTCATCCAGACAATTTCAAGTTTTCTATGAAAACTCAAACTCTCATCTTCAGTTAGCCTTTCAACACCATTAGCTAACACAATGTAGCATTAGAACCACAGGAGTGATGGTTGCTGGAAATGTTCCTCTGTACCCCTATGGAGATATTTAATTAAAAATTTCCAGCTAGAATAGTCATTTACCAAATTAACAATGTCTGGACTGTATTTCTGATTCATTTATTGCTATCTTAATTGAAAGCAACTGCTTTCTTTTCAAAAATGACATTTCTGAGTGACCCCAAACTTGTGAATGGTAGAGTAAATGTTTGGTTGATTTTTGCTGGTACAAATTCTCGTTTTCATTTTAATTTGCAAACGAACTGTTAGTTACTGTCCACATAGAGAATGAGGTTAGTTCATAAAGTTGTCTACTAGCAGTAATAATGGAAACAAGTCAGATAAAGCAGCTTCAAAATCAACCAGCTGCTAAGAACGTGTTGTTTAAATGCAATAAAGTACAAGTTGCTGTGGTTTCAACTTCCATGTTACTTCCACATTCTGATTTAAAAGTACATGAAGCTACCAAAAGAAGGACTTTCCAACTTAGGAAATGGGGCCATCCAGTGAGCACATAAATGCTTAAAATATTCTCCCTGCAGTTTACTTATGGTTTTATCAAGTTTTTTTTTTGTTTTCTTTAAACTGTTACTTGATGTAGTAGATGCTAAAAACACTTCAGAGGAAGAGCAAAGTTGACTATAAAATTCGAAATCCCTCACTTATTTAAAACTACTGAAGCTTTCGGGGCTTTAAATTCCATTGTCGTGTTTTTACATACTCTTAAACAACTTCCTCTTGTGTTGTTATTTTATCCAAAATTGTTAAGACATCTGAAAGGTTTGTTGCTCATGGTTAATCTCTCGTATTCAGGAGGGAGCGTTAGGCACATAAACGACGGAGAAGCCTGATTTTGGAGATCTTTGTTTGTCGTCCTCCCACATGTTGAACCAGTTTTCTGTTTGTGGCGTCATCGTATGGTTGTCAGCCTTTGCCTTCGGGCTTTTTGTGGATAATGTAAAAACGTTTGTGGATTAAATACGAATGGTATAGTCTGCTGTTGAGCCTCCTACACAAGTTGAAAACAAAACTGATTCTTCAGCATCAAATTTGCATTAATTTGACTTCATTTCCTCCTGAGATGATGTCCTGAGGAGGAAAAAATGACCAATAGGCCAGAAATAGCATATTATGCTCCTGATTCCTGACAATTCTCCAAGTTTTAGCAGGCTGCCAACAAGTTTCACTGGTAATATAAACACCTTAGGAAGGCTCCTCAGAGTGTTTGTGCGAATGTGTATCAATGTGTCGGACATGTAGATGAAGTTTAAGAGTAAGAGAGAGTGTCTGAGGATTTGTTTTAACAGTTCAGTCAAACACATCCCCATTTCGTTTCATTTGAAGCGTGTGATTGCTGAATCACTTCCATCTTTCCCCACTCATCTTCTGTCATTTATCCTGCCGTATTTGCTTCGTTTCAACATTTTCCCCTTCTTGTTTGGAAGGAAGAGATCAAGGTTGCTCGACTCCTTTTGGTAGTAAATCTCACAAACATTATCCGCGTGCCATCTTTTTCTTCCTATCATCCATTTCCCGGAGCTCATCAGCTCCGCAAATGAATGTTATCTGACCTCAAATACGAGGCAGCAAAAGTGCTTGGACTGCAGAGGGAAAAAGTGAGGAGAGTTTATCTGCTGGATTTTTTTTCTCCCCAGAGGATGAGGCCAAACCATGCATAAAAGAAGGCTGGATAGAAAAGATATTCTCAGTGCAGTAGTCCTCTCAGATGAGCACAAGCTTTAATCTCAGCAAACAGTGACATCTGCTGAAAATGCCACACTGTGGGGATAAGAGTGGATTTCTTTCCTGCCTCAGAAATGCAGGCCTTTGACTCAGGAAACATTGTCTTAGTGTCATTGCCACTGTTATGCTTTTTCAATGTTTGACTGCTATTAATAGGAGCATTGTTTGTAGTATTCATCTGCATGCCAAGCGTGATCAGTGTGATAATCTGTAGATGGTGAACATTCAAATTCAGCACATTGTTCAGTTCTCATTGTTGCAGCAATAGTTTGTGCCAGGCTTATCTATATCATTCCCTTTATGCAGCATTTTCTTCTACATAGACTGATCTAATTTCCCTCAGGGGTTTGTGTACTTTCCAAGTTTCTTCTGCAATTATTCAGCCGTTCCTAAAACCAACCGACGGTTTATAAACAGCCCTCCGGCTAAATGAAGAAGGAGAAAAGACAACACAACTTGCATGCAGCAGTTCGTTTTTTACTTCGAATCAGAGGCTCAAAGGTAATTTTTAAGCAACTGAGATATCAGCTACACTTGCTTAGCAGTTTACTGGTGTATTTATCACACAAAATTTTGATATTTTCGAGCACTTTTTAAATGAATGCAACAGCAACAAAGCAGGCTGTCTAACCGCACTATTCATTTACGCAACTTTATGATGTGCATTTTTGAAGGATTGCATTGGAAAGTTAATGAACAAAACTTTTCTAAGAGTTAGTAAGAGGGAGAAGACATTTAGCTCACATGACATTTTTTTTTTGTCTTTGTCTCCAGATAGCATGAAATATGATCAATAGCAGCTGGCATGAAAGAATATCTACAACTTCCTTGCGACTTCTATTGATTTTTCTCTCGTAGATGAGCAAAGTTTTGTTTGTTCTTTCTTCTTCTACAAGGTTTTTGAGCAAACAAGTGGTTTTGTTTCAAGTTTCGTCTACACTGTTTAGCTATTTTATTCCACACCGACAACTTAGTCGAAACAAATGTAATTTGCATCGTTGTTTCCCGCAACATTTCAAAAGTTAACTTAAATTTCGCTTGACGTTCATATAAAAAGAAATGGCTGTGAAGGCCGATGACAACCAGGAAGTCTGGCCATAATCACTCCTGGATATTAAATGATAAATGGATGCATTTTTCTCAGAGGCAAGTTTGGTTGTTGACAAGCTTCTGCACTATATTCTAAGTCAAGACTATCCAGTGCCAAAGGGCAAGGCTTCCTAAGGTCAGCTGTCATCTAAGTGAAGTTCTGTCACTTCAACATACGCTACATTCATCTGTATGAGTCTCCAGGAGATACACTGACAGGTTCAGACAGAAATAAAGAGTCAGCTCCTCTGTTGCAGGAACAAATGGACATGAGCCCTAATAACCAAGTGACTACAGCTGCTACTGCTGCGACATGTCAAAAATAACACTCCTATTTGCCACACTGGGGTGGAATGTTGAAAAATAGCATTAAAATGCTTTGAACACGAGCTAGAAATGACTCTTCCAGTTCACATTTAATGACAGTTTCAAATGAACTCCTTTCTGTAGGGAATAAACAAGCTAGTTTTCAGTGGGCTACTGCACAAGCATAGCCAAACCGAAAGTGTCAGCAGCAATAAGAATCATGAAAGGGCATATGAAGGTCAACAGAATGCCTCTAATGTGGCTGAAAGAAAAGCCAGAAGCAATTTTAGAAAAATGGCATGTTTGGTTGTCATTTTCCATTTTTTCTGGGTCGCACGGCAATATTCCTTTGATACTAATCCTTGTTTGCCAGTCAGTTAAAGCTGGTGTTAGTGGTGAATGATGACATATACGGTCAGAGTTTGAAGATCTGGAATCTTACATCTGCAACCCTCAGAATCCCAAGTTGTTTGTAGTTTCTTTGTTACTCCTGTTGCATTTTTTTTTTTGTAATACAAAGTCCTGTACTTCAATGGAAACAGCATGGCCATGGATAGAAGTAAAGGAAACTCAATTTTGCTACAATTCATAAAAAAGAAAAGTTACATTTCATTGATTATTTATTCTATGAAAAAAAGCAAAGAGGTGTTAACAATAATGGGAAATGGAGGCTATAAATATGAGATTTTTAAAAAAACTTTCCCTGATTTTTTGTCACTTGTCTGTTGGTCTCAGCTGACTCACTTATGGCTTCTTGGTTGCACTGAGGAGCGCCAAATTTTTTTGTTTTTGACAGAATGTGGTTGGAGTAAATGATTTTTAAATGAGACATGTGGACTGAAGTCATTTTAAGCTCATATTTGGTTAATTTTTGGATAATTAGTTCAGGAACCATCAGAAAGTTCATCTTTGGCATCCAGTTTTGAGGTTCGAAGAGTTAATAGATTTGTTGCTATGTGTAAAAATATCATGTCTGGCACTGCATTGTTGTTGTGTATCTGTATATAATTATTCCACTGAAAAGCAGCACCAATTATCACATCCTTGCTATTCTGACAAGGTCAACAATGAAAAGATTTGCGTCTTTTGTTCGCTGATAGGCGCCGCAGTCACACCCTCGCTTTATTATTCCATATTCTGCTCTATAAACTGTTGTCTGAGGAGGATTTGAATGTCAATCATCAGTAAAAGTTTCACAGCCAGAGTGTTGATTATAAAAAGCTAAAGAAATGCACCAGACTTTGTTAATTATTCTTTGTTTGTGTGTTTTTTTTTGAAGATATCAATTTTCCTTTCATCAGTTTTCATACAAAGTTAGAAAAAAAGCACTTAACACTTTGCCATTCTTGAAGTCTGCCCAGTGGTCTGCTTCATTGAGATATAAGCCCTCCCAAGAAAGCAGTGAGAAGTAAGCTGTTTCACTCCATTTAATCACAAATCCCTGTGCTTTTCTTTCCCTTCTCCCCCGCCTCTCTCTGTGCTTGTCCCCCGTCTATCTCCAGACAGCTGAGCGGCTCTTCTGGATTTCGCTGACGCTGCGCCTGGTCCCGCCTGGCCTTTTCTGAGCAGGATGGACACTCTGGAGTCAGAGCTGACCTGCCCAATCTGCCTGGAGCTCTTTGAAGACCCGCTGCTGCTCCCCTGCGCCCACAGCCTGTGCTTCGGCTGCGCCCATCGCATCCTCGTCTCCCACTGCACCACCAACGAATCCGTTCAGAGCATCGGCGCCTTCCAGTGCCCTACCTGTAGATATGTCATTTCCCTGAGTCCGGAGCGTGGACTCGAAGGACTCAAGAGAAACGTGACCTTGCAGAACATTATCGATAGAGTTCAGCGGGCCTCATCTTCCGCCGGGCTGCCTCTACCGCTACCTGCCCCCCACAGTGGGCCCAACTCCCCCGGAGAGGAAGGGAGCAACCGGTTGGCGCTGGTCCCCGTCAGCGCCGCCATGTCCAGTCCTGGCACGCCTCCAGAGCCGGTCCAGTGCCAGTTCTGCGAGCAGGACCCGCCTCAGGACGCCGTTAAGACATGTGTGACGTGCGAGGTGTCGTACTGCGAGGAATGCCTCAGAGCGACTCACCCGAACAAGAAGCCGTTCACCGGGCACCGACTCATCGAGCCGATGCCCGACTCCCACCTCAGGGGGCTCCAGTGCCTGGAGCACGAGGAGGAGAAGGTGAACATGTACTGTGTCACTGATGATCAGCTGATCTGCTCATTATGCAAACTGGTTGGAAGGCACAGGGACCACCAAGTGGCAGCACTGAGCGACCGCTATGAAAAACTCAGGGTAAGCACAGAAGAAGATCTACTACTTTTTTTCCTTTTGTCCTTTGTACTTTAATCAAGTGTATTTGCATTAGAAATCACGTGCATTTCAAAAGATATTTGGCTAATTTTAAAGAAAGATAAGGTTAGACACCTTCTATTCTTTATCTTACACATATAATGAATTTTCAACTTTTAATTCCATTCCGCTGTGAAGTATGAAATTTCCTATTATCCTTACCCAGGTATCTAATTCGATTATCAAGTGCGATTTTATCATCTCATGCTGACTTATTATCTCTCCTGAATAATTAAGCAATTAGCATAATCACTGCACCATGCCAGTGTGCCAGGAGGGTATTCAAAGGCAGGCACGCCGAGTGAATATGGGGAGTGTCATTAGTGACGAGGCATGGTGTCTTCAATGAGGTTGCAGGTTAACGAGCTCCAATTGCCTGCCGGCTGTAGGTGTGCTTAATTGAGCGTGGCTATTAGAGCGCACTGGTAATGACCACAGACACAGTGTGAGTGTGTCTGTGTGTGTGTGAATGTTACAGCAGAGATGAAACAGAAATAAATGTGACAGTCCAGATGTGCTCTTACATTAGCTGGATAATCTGCAGTTCAACTGTATAAGGGCTTTTTATGAGAGACACTCGAGTGATTTACACGTGTTGGGGTGCGTTAGATTTACTGCAAAAAAACTGATAAAAATAAAGGAGCATTGCGTAGAACATTGTATAACAACATCCTAACTCCCAAGTATGGGTCAAACTCTCAGAGTGTTGCTCAAACTCCCGAATCTCTGAATATGCAAAGTTTAATTACTGGACACAAGGTCTATACAGCTTCACATACAGTTACACTTTTGCAGTTGGATTTTGGATTCTGGTTCTGTTGTTTTTCTTTTAATGCCACAAATTCCACTGGTAAGTTCACCCCATCTGATCAGGGCCAAGAGAAACTTTGCTTTCAGCAGATGAATCTGCCCTCTGCTGTGAAATTCTGAATATGAGATTCTGCTGTCCAGACAAGGTCAAACATCCACATGCACGGTTTGTAACACAGACTTTCTATGATACAAGTTTCATCCCCAAGTACAGTACAAGCTTACATTTTTAAAGAATCCTTAAAATTAATGTCAAACCTGCAGGACAGCCATTGTAAGTTGCCTGGCACAGAGTAGTGTGAACTTTTACAAGTCTTTGTGCCACCTACAGTACCGTTTGAAAGTTTGGGGTCACTTAGAAATGTCCTTATTTTTGAAAGAAGGCTAATTGATGATTAGAAAACCCTTGTGCGGTTATGCTAGCACATGAACAAAAGTGTGGTTTTCATGAAAAAACATGAAATTGTCTGGATGACCCCAAACTTTTGAACTTTAGTGCATGTAACTTCTAATGTGGAGCAATTTCATCATTTAAATCGAGCACTTTTGCTGGTTAACCAACTAAAAACACGCTGATTATAGCCTACATTAGCAACACGTCATAGATTTTCTCCTAGAACAATAAGTGAGAAAATACACCTGACTTTTCTGAAGAGTCATTTACCCTGGGAACATTTTCCAAAAGTGTTTATTTAGCCTTGCTAAGAGCCCTGAAATGAAATGCCACGGTGCGACTCCTATGAGAAACAGGTTTTTCCATTTTGAACACATATTAAAGTGTGAAGTAGTTTGCAATCTGCCCTCAGAGACGGGGCATGCCTTCAGCGAGATATTGGAAAAAACTGAAGCAAAATCGGTGATTAGAATTATTCGTTTTCAGAGTCTTGCAGGATTTCCATTCTCCTGTTTGTATTTTTAAACTTGTTCCGTCTTCATTGCCGGGCTTTATCATCACAGTTGATGTGTCTCATCAGCAAATTTAAGCAGAGACAAAAAGTATCAGGAAAGCTACAGGCCGGTGCATCGTCTAATTATCATGATTCTCTCCCTCCGTTCATCCGGGGAAAGACAGCACAGGTCAGTGCACCCAGCAGTTATTATACAAGCTCATTATCGGCTAGATCACACCAGAAAAAACAAAGAAGAAGCAGATTTTTCTGTGCTCTGAAAATACACAAGAAGGCTTTTAAGATGCATTATTGCAGGCATAACGTGTCATATCGAGGATGTATGTTTGTGTACTACATGTGTATTCCCATGCCTGAAGAAATATCTAAAGGTTGCATGAGAGACTCCATGTGAGGAGCACAGGTGGAAGTAATGTGGGATCCACCCTCTCTTTAACTCTGTTTGAATTACAGTTAACTGCCTCAGGGCTTCATGCACACACTCAACCATGGTGGCTTGTACTGCCGAACACAGGAAATGTCTTTGAAATGAAGAAGCTAGGGACTGACAACCTTGGGAGCCTGGGAAGATGAATTCAGAGGAAAATAATAGCTTTATGATACTACAGTGCATCTGATTCACGATTAGAATTGTGTGGGGTTTTTTTCCACCATCTTTCCCTCTCATTAACTCTTATTGTACCAATACATTTAAAATACAACAAGTATAGACCGGGGTTGTCTGGCTATTCAAGGAAAAAACTTGTTAAATGTTTATAATATCGTCTCAAAACCTTAGAAGTTTTGCAATTAAATGTAATTACATATCTCGTCAAGCAAAAATAGACATTAGAGTCATTGAAGGACTTTTGAAGTCTATGGGATATATCTTGCATATATTTTTGTTAAAAATAAAAAAAAACAAAAAACAAATGTTTTTTTTTTATGTTCCTCATGATCATGTATTTCATGTTTAGTATGGAAACAATCATGTATTATTGAAAAATGACTGGATATCATTAAAATGTCAACTAAATCACCATCCACACCCATTACAAACAGTGTGTTAAATCCAAATCACAAACGGCTCCACATTTTGTATATCGGTTTTGTCGTTTCGTGTTTCGTTTTTCTCATTTTGTATCACATTTTTGTTGTCTCATAAGTATAGACTGAGAAATTTAAAAAAACCTTGAATTAACATGTGTAATAATGCAAGGGGAAAATAGTTGCGCTACTTAGATACATTGTATTAGTGTGAGCAGAACACATACATTTCAGCCAATTTCAGCCAAAAGTACCTGGATTTTTGCTTCTTGATCACAGCTAAGCCACTATAATGACTTTTAAGCTGCAGCTGAGTGCAGACTTCAATCTCACTTTTATTTTTGAAAGAACCTGTAGAAGGAAAACTGTGTCCTTTTGGCAAATTTTGATGACAAATTAGGATTTTAAGCTGCGATTTCGTTCATTTTCTAAACCGCTTTTAAAAAAATGAATATCTGACAAATTAAAATGTGATAAATGGCATCATTTTAGCATTTTTTTTGTAAAGATATGTCTGCCGAAAGGTTTTTGGGTATCAGAGGGTGAACGTGAACAGCAGTACAAGCCACATTAGTTCTTAAAAGCCTATCTCCCTGTCATTTATCAATTTCTGTTCAGTAATTCCTAGTAACAAGTTCTTGTTTTACACTTACATGGTGCAAAATTACCTCGGAACTGGGGACACAATACTTTCCTATTTTTAAAAAGCCATAAAAAACTGGAATGATGGAATAAAGCACCTGTGAGATGTGACTAAACCTGTGGGGTCTGACAGCTGATAGGATTAATGTGAAGCAAGCAAAGACAAGTATGTATTCTGACATTTACTTTTGACAGGACTTTGTGGTTAGGTGAAGTTCTTGATGCTCCTCTTCATATCTAATCCTCCTGCTGTTAAACCTGAGTCAGTGCTGTGAGGAAGCTGGTAGCAGATGGGAAAAACAAAGCACGTATGACCGCTTCATTAACTCCTGAGTTACTCTCGCACAGCCAGGCATGCACGTCTGAACACACACACACAAGCAACAATTCTTCCCTAATCCGGTGGTAGACACACGCAGCACTTCCTTTCTCACGCTGAACTCATGCGACTTTTCGGCTAAAAGTTAGAGAAGGGGGCGACCACCTGTTTCGTCCTCACATCAGCCAGCTGGCACGTTAGTTTGATACCAACTACGGGTTAAAACTGTGTTAGCCCAGAGATGACCTCCACAGACCCCAGGCACAGCATTAAAGAAGGATACTGGGGAAAAAAAATGCTTTTCACTGTAATTTATTTTAAAAAATGTACTCTTGTTGTATCGATTTTTTTCTATTTTGTTCAATTATGGATAATATCTAGTAAAGTCACAAAATAAGTATTAATTTACATGGTAACTGTAAAACAAATAAGCAACAAATAACAGTTCAGAACTACAGATAATATTCAGAAAAAAACAAAGTTATATTTTTTAATAAATGGTAATTTGTTCTTTTTCCTCATTTGACAGCAGAATAATCTATATTTGTTTTTACTGTATTTGCATCAGGAAAGATAATTATTTTAACAGATATTTGCTGTTATTCTGACAGTCTTTTGCCATTTTTGGTCAAATAATTGTGCATATAAAGGACTGAAAAACTATGAATAATGTTTTAAACTGTTATTTTTGTGGAAGTCCAATTATTATGTCGTACAATCACACACAAAAAATATTTAATTACAATTAAAACACACAAACAACAAATCGACCCAAACTGCAAATACTGTACACATAAAAAAATTGATTGTATTAAGAAAATTTTAAAAATGCATCTAAAAAATATGTATATATTCGTTTTAAGCAAGATTTGACCCAAAAAAAGTATGCCATTGTTTAATGTATTTAAATCTGGGAAATATTGTTACGTAACAGATAGTTTAAAATAGATAATATTTAACAAAATCTGAGAATTCATTTACATGTTGACTGTACAGAAAGAAAAATATTTAAAAGGGGCTGAAGCTGTTTGTAATGTCCATATCTTAAATATTAAATTTACAAATACTAATTTATTCTCTCACAGTATGTGACTGTAAAACTATGCAATTTTATTTTATTTAAATCAGTTGAAAGTATTTT
Source organism: Acanthochromis polyacanthus (assembly GCF_021347895.1). Classification (NCBI taxonomy): domain Eukaryota; kingdom Metazoa; phylum Chordata; class Actinopteri; family Pomacentridae; genus Acanthochromis; species Acanthochromis polyacanthus. The sequence continues at coordinate 23,628,281 of NC_067134.1, read as the reverse complement.
TATTTCTGAAATATTGAAATATCGCTGCTATATTTATTTTTTTACAGTTCTTAAATGTGACACTATTCCGTTTAAAATTTAAAATAAATTTGTTACATTTTATTTTATTTATTTATTTATTTATTTTGTATTTTTGCTGTTGGATGTTTGCTGTTTCTTTTTCAATATTTTATTTTCTTATTATTTTTTGCAGTGCATGTATTATGCACCTTATTAGATTGGTCTTAAGTCAACAAAATAAACTGACTATTTCATATGACTCCATATAAAACAACAAGGGCTGCTGGTGTGACTGTTTAGGGAGTCTGCAGTGTTTTTTGGCTGTTAATTATAATTTTAATTACAGGGTGAAAAGTCCTATTAAGAAGGATATTAAACACCATCAGTAAAGTTGAAGGCAGATTATTCTAAACCACTATTTTTTTTCTTCAGATCACTGATTTGTTTTGCTGTATTTTAAATCACAGCGAGGCTTTAAATATATCTCAGCCTCAGGACAAATTCTGTTCTGATGCTGCTGAGTGCTTTACACATCAATTCAGTTTAATTCATTCCAGAAAACACTTTTCCCTCTCTTCTTTAATTTAACATGCGTGTGATGGCATTTTTTAAGAGACATCCCATAAAGCAAACAAATCTTGACGGAAGCATTAGTGTCATTTTGATTACGGTTCTCTAACACAAGTACTTTCAGACAAAAGTCTGACAGTACTTTGCTGAGTTGGGTTGAAGTTTTAAGAAAAAGACAAAGTTTCGTGCCAAAAAACATAAAAATTAATTGACGTCTATGCTAATCACCATGGAAACCGCCATGCTGCATTCATACCAAACAGCATATTTGATCTTTAATTCATGAAGACGGGAGACTTTTGCGTGATCTTCTCGAACACATTAGTAAGGTACTTCAAATAGTTAAAGCCTGAACTACTTAAGATGTTACAGGCAGTCTTATTTTTCACAGATATGTTTTTTTTCTTCTCTTTCATTCTGGAGTCTGACAAGTTGAAACTGTTTTGGTCGTATTTTCTGGAACATTTCATGCATATCACTATTTGCCCTGATCTGCTGGAATTTGAGATATCCCCGCTCTCCACATGGGACGAAGGGAAGAAAAAAAAAGAGAAGAATATCAGATGATTGGAATGGTTTCCATTTTTTCTGTGGCAGTGGTGCTGTGTGTCTGATAAGGAGCCATGGAGGTTATTGTGGGAACACCCATCCTTTTTCAGAGATAAAATTACCCCCGTCACAGGAAATTGACGGAGGAGGCAGTTGGAAATAGCTTTTAAAGTCCTTGGCTCTGGGTCTGAGGAGAAAGAACCTTGAGGATAAAAGATGAGGAGCTGCTGTGAGTGTGTGTGTTTGTGTGCCAGCCTTGGTTTCAAATCACAGGTTTGTTGTGTTTTGTTCATAATCCGCTTTCTTTAATCAGCTGCCCTTTAGTTCTGAAACAACATACTTTGTGTTGTCGAGTGCAAACAGACACAAAACATTACATTTGGTTCACGGCTTTGCAGATAAGGACGACATTTGGCTTTATGTCCTAAAGCTGCCTCATTCATCTTTTATATCATAAGTTCCCTCACAGACTTCCATAATGCAGTCCATTCTATTAGGTTGACATTTTTTATAAAACTTCAACTTTGACTTTGGTGAACAATTCGTAAAGTGAATTGCAAAAGAGCAGTGCTGAATATTTTTTCCGACAACCCAAGGTGATGCAGAAGTGAGTCACACTCCTCAGTGCTACTGGGTTTGATCAAATGTGCAAAAGGCTGGACGTTTTGACCAGAAAAGGCTGTGAAAATTGGCTTCTTAAAGCTGCATTTTTATATAGAATTCCAAATCGCATGATCTGGTCCACATTTTGCATATCGGTTTTGTCATTTCCTATCTCGTTTTTGTTGTTGCGTGTCTCGTTTCTGTCATTTTGTGTCTCAATTGTGTCGTTTTGTGTCCCGGTTTGTCATTTTGCATCTCGATTTTGTCGTTTCATGCCTCGTTTTTGACATACTGTGTCTTGTTTTTGTCATTTTGTGTCTCGGTTTTGTTATTTTGCGTCTTGGTTTTGTCATTTCCTGTCTTGTTTTTGTCTTTTTGTGTCTTGATTTTGTCATTTCGTCCCATCAAACTTTTACTCAACTCAACAGCTCTGACTTCAACAACAGACTGAACTGGCCATGTACCACTGTCTACGCAGCAGATTACAACAATTTTGTGTGCATGTAGCTCTTTTTTGGGAGGACTTTTGTAATATTTACGTATACACTGCCTTTCAAAAGTTTGGGGTCACCCAGGCAATTCCATGTTTTCCATGAAAACACACTTTTATCCATGTGCTAACATAACTGCACAAGGGTTTTCTAATCATCAATGAGCCTTTCAACATCAATAGCTAACACAATGTAGCATTAGAACACAGGAGTGATGGTTGCTGGAAATATTCCTACACCCCCTGTCAAAAGTTTTGAGATGGGTTCTTATTTATTTGAATGAGAAAGTGTCTCAAAATTTTTGACAGGGGGTGTATGTAGATATTCCATTAAAAAAACAGTCATTTCCAGCTAGAATAGTCATTTACCCCATTAAAAATGTCTAGACTGTACTTCTGATTAATTTCATGTTATCTTCATAGAAAAAAAGCTGCTTTTCTTTCAAGAATAACAAAATTTCTAAGTGACCCCAAACTTTCGAACGATAGTGTGTCTGTATAATATATCTGTTGTCACTATGCACAAAGTAAGAGGTTACTATTTTTGGTCCACCCAGTGTTCCTCCATTTCTCCTGTGCTGAGATCAGCAAAGAACTTGGTGTATGTGCAGCGTAGTCCCCAGACTGCAAGAAGGAGGTCCTTGCTTTTACACAAACTAGTGCAAATGGTGATTCGTAAACCACTGATGCTTGCATGTCTGTGTCCGTCAAGCCAACATTGGGAATGGATGGGTGTAAGCTGTGAACACAATGGAGATGTTTATGCCCATGTGACATATCTAAAGCCAACATTTGCTATTGTTTTAGCTTTATTTTTGGTTTCTATCAAGTCCTGAGACAAGCATCTGGCTCTTTTGTTGCTTGTGCTACACTTTGTTACCAGCTCCCTGCCAATTTTTCTTGATCTTTTTTGCTCTTTGGGAAGTTTTTTGTGTCTTTTAAGAGGCTGGTTGCTAAAAAAAAAGCACCCTGATGTTGTTGGATGCATACAGCACATATACTTGCAGATATGAAGAACAAAAACAATTGTCAGGAAGACAACATAAAGAACTGTAATTCTTCATGTGTGACCTCTGCCACATTGATGCAGATGTATTATCCACTGGTGATAAAACATACCGACTACAGCTGCTTTAAGGGTGGGATATTTTTAGATCAAAGATGCTATATTTGACCATTTCAAAGTATCTATGATTAAAAGTAATAAACTGCGTCCATTCTACTGTATCTCCCTGTTTAAAGCGAAGGTTGGCCTTGTTCTCTCTTCAGCTGCAGCAAATAAAAGCCATTATTTGAGAATTTACAGTGCAACGAGCAGCACTCACAGCCGACTTTCTTTCCTTCTGCACTCAATGTTCCCTTTGCTTGGGGCTTTCTTGTCTCTCAATCAAACCCACACACACTCACACACACACCTCATCCTTTCTCAACCCCCCCCCCCCCCCCCCCCCGAACAATGTTCCTTTCTTGCTGTGCTGTTTCTTTTTTGTCTGCTGTGCTTTGCTTTTGAATCGGGGCTCCTTTTATTTTCTGCATCTCTGTTTCTCTCAGACTGACACGAAAACACAAACATATTGTTTCCAATTTACTGAGGAGCCCACTGGTAGGAAAACTCTGTGTGTCCTCTATCAAACAGAGAACACCCAATGCAGTGATATGAGATAAATACAGTGTGGATAGATGTGCGAGGACGGTGGACACAGTAGCACACAAACAAATGATGAATCCTACAGTTAGAGCTCTTAGTTGCCGTCTCACCATCGCTGTGTTTCCTCAGCTTGCTTCATCTTTAATTTCTATCTCGCCGTTCGCCTCTGTTCTCTCTGTACTTGTCTCCCGGTTTCAGTCTTCATCTGTGTGACTAAGGTTTCTCTGATCTCTCTCTAAACCGTAGGAGAAACAAGGGAAAGAATGGACTTGAATTCTGGCAGTTTGGCAAGCTTTCCTGAGAGCACAATCCTGCTCAGTGTCAGAGCAAATCTCGAAAAAATGTAGCTCTTGTGAAGTAGTTCAGTTGCCTACCTGTCTTCATCTATGGGCGAGTGAGTGTGTGATGCCCCATCTAAGCTTATCAGCACTGCTCCAGGGTGATTTATCAACTCATAGCTTTTCATTTCTTCCACACGTGAGCATACGCTAATGACAAAGGGCTTTCACACAAATGGCGTAAAATATGAGGAAGATAAAACATAGGCGATTGTAGTACAGTATAGAGTCATATTTAAGCTGCGAGGAAGATGTTAGGTGATGAAACGTATGCAAAGTTTGCCTCAGTTTCAAAGAGCGGATTCTTGTCGGGTGACATAAGAAGAAGCTGTGAGAGGATCTGAGTGCACCGCAGCAGAACGACTTCCCACTGATTAACAGCAGATGCTATTGAAAGAACCTTTGGGGGAAAAAATAACTCACGAAAACTGGCTCTAACTCTGTCAGCTGGCCACATTTTAGAAAGATAAATCTAAATATTTGAAGTGTATTTACATTTAAAGCCATCGTGCTACGCTGCATGTCTCAGCAAGGTTTTCATCCTCTGCCAAGTGGCCATGGACAGGATTAGAGACTAATCACCTTGAGAGTAGTAGGAGGGACACCCCACTTATGATGAAATTCATTATTTTGTTGTCTGTGGAAAATTCTTAATCACTACATGCTTCTAGAGCACCAGAATCACAAACCAAAACAGACAAATAAGGCATCTCCTCCCTTTACTTTCATTTGCAACCAGAACTGTTGTACACAGGAGAGTCAACAACAAACAATCCAACCACTACTATTTGACACGACCGTAAAACTGAATTATAAATCTGTCTGTTCCATTCTGTGTGTGTCTGTTTCCACAGTTTACTGGACTGGAGCAGATCTGTGGGTGGACCAGAGTGGAAACAGACACACAAAGACTCCTTACAAAACAAAAAAACCCCCAAAGAAAAGTAGGAAGAGACTGGCTCAAATCAAAACAAGTGCATACATACAAGACAAAAAACATGAATACTGTCATTTTTTGTCCAATGCAGCCTGGGAGATTGTTCTCTGTCCGTTTATAAATGTGGGTCGGTACAACAGTTCCAGTGGGAGGGACTCACATGCACTCACATCTATACAAAGAAACAAAGAAGCTCAGATTGAACTTCTAATGTACTATATCTTTACATGGCAGATAGTAGTTTGTGCTACGTACTTAGGATTTATCTCAAAATCTGGCATTTTGCACCTTTACTTTCTGGTCAGTGGTGTAGGAAGATTTTGGATCCCAAGGAAAAGAAGCAATATGACAAAGACAAAGGTGTTCCAATACAAATAGGTGTTCAGTACATCAAGTCCAGGTTTACGATGTTCTCAACCTATGGTGTTTCAGTGTTACGTTGGAACGGGTTACGTGGAACTAGTTGGTGAGCGGAGTGGAAAAATACGTCATCACGTAATGGTATAAGACGACTTTGTTTACATTCTCTGGTTGTATGCCACCTTGGATTGTGCTACATTTGCTCACTTTTTGCCCACCATTATGACTCCCAAGCGTTAGTCAGACTTTTAAGATGGTAATGCTTTGAAGAAAAGGAAAGCCATCTCCATGGAAGTGAAATTAGATATCATAAAACACTCAGAACTAATCAGCATCGTGACGCCTGTCATGACTTTGTTTACATTTTTGCTGGTAATCTGACTTACAGCGACTTATGTCGGATTGTAGGAACCTAACTCCAATGTAAGTCAAGGACCCCCTGTATTTCTAAACACAGTATGTTTAACATAAAGATCCAAAGTACACAGAACAGTATTTGTACACCATTCTTTTCCACTACCGGTTTCAGTTTGTGCATTGATTTTGTATCAATGCATCTTAACGCCAAGATAATCTGAAACCATTGGCTTACTGTATATCTAAAACTCATCAAATCTACCGTGGCTTATCTGGGTGAGAGCGGAGATTAACTTTACACAGGGACTGTATTTTTTCTCTCCGAAAATCCGGCTTGGGCCGGCAGCAGAAAAAGAGGACAAGCAGACAAAGAGTGAGAGACGGTGCGGATGGATAAACCAACAGTATGACTGGCAGGTGATCAACCTGACGGGCGAGCAGGCAGTTCAGCCCCAACAGATACGGTTGGCAACATGGACTCTGCAAATGTGGATTAACCCCACCATGTCCGGGATGCATTCATACAAACAAACATGTAAACATTTTAATTTTCAAATCCTTATTCCCTTGATTACATGCCGCATTGCACTCATGTACATGTAAAGTCGGCAAACCGTGTGCAATATGCTAGTTTGTGTGCACAATTGCACCGGTTTTCCTCTTTGCACACACCAATGCACACATGATGCAGCTGCTGCCTTATTGTTGCGATTGTTGTCTTCCCTGTCATCCTTTAAGAGGTTTAGTTTATTTTTATCTCTATGCAGGATAATAACGACAACGGCATCACATTCCCATCGAAGCGGACCTTTATGCTGCTTCTGCTTTTGTGTGTCATTCTCGTATTAAGGCCATCCATTAAGCCTCTAGTGCTACTACAGAGCACACACAAATCCCACCATCTATCTGTGTTTACTGTTTATTCAATATTTCCTCTAGGTACAAATCCTGTGTGTAGCATCAGACTTGGCTTTGTTTCCACCGCTGTTAGAAAGTGGTTAAACTGATGCAGCATACTGTATCCAGGAAGTTGTTTTTCCTACTGTAAAGTTGAGTAATTTGCAGTTTTGACAGCGCGAAAGGATTTACCTTCAATGTAGCGGGAAAAAACTGTGCTATCTGTCCCGGCCTTGCTGCTCCAGTGCACGCCATTTTTGGTGGCATGCAGGAAATCTCAGCATTTACAAAGTCTGAGCTTAAATTCATCTGAAAAACAGTTTTGAGCGGGAAAGTGGAGACGTGGCATCAGAGCGGCTTAAGCACGCTTGGTTTGGCAATAATATGAAGGTCTTGGAAGTAAAGGAGTCAGCTTCTGCCCAGGCAGATGAAAAAAAATTTTGTGGAGAAATGGGGGGATGGAAGGGAGGGAGGAAAAAAAGAAAAGAAGGGAGGAGCGTAAAGGGACTGACGTGCTGTCACCTGTTTGTCGGTTTGTTCGCCGACAGCGCTGCTGCGTGCTCTCATAGGGGAAGCTTTTGATGCCTAATTTGCTGCTTGGCTGAGTTTGCGCATGGCTTGGTGCTCAGTGGAGTGGCTGTCCCAGTCACATCCTCTCCTAGAAGTAGGATCCTCTGTCGGAGGCTCGGACGGGACAGGATGAGGAGGCAGTACAGGGATGAGGGGTATCACCCGCGCTCTGAGGTACGTGGCGGCTTAAAATGTACCTTTTTCGAAAGACGCGGAAACTCTGGATGCTGTTAGGATGCTTCTGCCGGAGAGAAGTTTTAAGAAAAAAAACCTTGCTTAACATGCTCTGCTCTTTGCTGCTCTTTTGCACCGAGGAAACTGTTTTGTTCGTGTTTTTTTCCCCATGTTTTCTCGACTGTATCTGCTTTAGAAGTTTAGTTATTCTCTGATGTGCAGTGTCTGAGGTTGTCTTCTAACTTTTGTGGCTTGTGTAAGCAGAAAAGGCTAAAGGGGGGAAAGCTCTGCTGCATTTTTATCTTCTTTTTTATTTACGACTCTGCCCTCCACTTGTGCTTCTTTGCATTTATGTCTCATAGACAGTTTTGTTTCATCGCTCACTTTCTCTGTTGTCTTTTCTTTTTTTGTGTTTGCTACAGCAAGCCCTGGACTCCAACCTGAGCAATTTGATCAAGAGAAACAACGAGTTGGAGTCTCTTATGGGGAAACTGATCCAGACTTGTCAACATGTCGAGGTGAGTCCCAGAGGCCCTGTGGGGTCACCGCTGACAAATACTGTGTGTGACAATAAATTTAATCTTCCTGTAGTGTTTGCACTGTTGATCTGTGATAGTGAATGCATCCTTTTTCGTATTTTATGATTTAAGTTGTATGCAACTTAAGAAACTTATAACTTAGCTTAGCATGGAGCAAAAGGTAGCAACTTGCATTTTAATGACCGATTAATCTGAATTGTAATGATTTATCATGCATAAATGCAAAGCGCTGTTTATTAGCTTCCCGTATTTGAGGATTTTCTGCTTCATATGAGCCACCTTTAAAGAAATGCATGCAATTTCAGTTTAAAATTCACTTTATCAGTGTTTGAACTTGCATGAGCGAGGAGTGCTTTCTAGAATTAATTACTCAACACCTGGTTAAGTCTGACGTGTTTATTATAAGGTTAATAATAAAAGTGTGTGCATGTATTTGGTTCTACTGAAGGCAATTCTGTGCTAAGCCTGCCTGTTCATGTTACGCTGGCCCACTAAGAAGCTTTAAATAAAGCTACGCCACAGGGTTAAAAGGCAGTGACATCTTAGTTTGGAAATAATGGAGAAGAGCCTCTCTGATTTGGCAAGGCCTTTACAAACTGCAGGGAAAGAGGATTGTGATTTATTAAAGGAGATTGAATTTTCTTATTTTTTGAAGCTGAAGTGCTGTGTGCATATTTTGTGTTTGTTTTGTGTCACCATCACTCTAAGATGCTTTCTGCGAGCCAAATTTTGACGATGCGGGAATTTTTAAACGTCCACTTTCGATCATCACCCAAAAAAAAGAGACTTTTAGAATCTGAAATTAATAAATGATGAACATGCAAAGGGCAAAAAAAAAAAGCGTGACCTATTTTTTCCCCCAGTGCATTATCACAGTACAGTAGAAACCTGAAATAGTCTTCAGAGAGTACAGTGACAACATGCTATCTTATGGTGTGAAAACGCAAGAAGAAGATGGAAATTTGGTTAAAAAAACATGGTGATCATGAGGCAGAAATACACGCATTTTAAACTCGTTAAATTAAGCTGTCTGACATGCACATGATGAATGTGACAGGGCTGAAAAGGAAAGAAGGTCACACAGGAAAAAGCCTGGCTGGCGTGCGCTTCACGGAGCTTTCTGAATATCTCACATCAGATTAAGCTTCCCTGAAGACGTCGGCGAGATTCTTGGACATGTTTGAGGCTACAGATGTTGCGTCGGTATAAAGTCAAAATTCCTTAATGAGCCATATTTTGAACAAGACTGCAAATTCACATCCTGTTCTTCTGAGTCACCATCTGTGCTGTGGTTGGATTGGACCCACCATTTAATGCACCGGCGCCACATTAAGCGTGCATTCTTTGTCAGCTGGCATCATGTTTTGGTTGTTTAAATCCAAAGCCAAATCATATTTGGAGTCCTCTCTCTACTGTGTTTTGCATGTTGAAAAATAGGACACCATTATAATGTCAGGAAGGCACATTAAAGTGTTATTTAGCAATCACAAAAAGTCACGGAGGGGTAATTTAAGGCAGTGAATGGGTTCGCCGATGAAATGCATTAAAATTAATGATTTCTTTCAACACAAACAAGCAAATACAAGGTTTAGAGTTTCAACTGGAGGAAAAAAAATGGTTTTAAAGCCAGAGCAGAAGGGTCAACATGTAAGTGAGGGATTTTTTAAGTCAATGGGATACATTTTGCATACATTTTTATTCAAAGTAAAACAAAATAAAGCTTTTTATGTTCATTATGATCATGACTTTACAAATTCCATAATTATTTGTTATGGAAACAATCATTTATAAATACAGAAAATGACTGGAAATCACTAAAATGTCAACTAAATAACCGTCCAAATTTAATAATAACCACCTTCTAATTAGTTAAACACAAAATGAGCTTATTCAAAAACAGTTTTGGTTCTGTTCTTTTTAGTCAGTTGAGATAGTCATGACAGATGTTTCTTTTTTGGCAATACATCAAATTGTATACGGAAAATAACAAATGGTACCTGTTATCCATAACAAAAAAAACCCTCAAGGAAGTGTATAAATTCCAAATCACATGACCTGCTCCACATGATGTCATTTCCTTCTGAAGAAAAGACTGGCAAGACTCCAAGGCTTTCTGAGGTAATATAAAGTAGTACGTGAGTCACGTGTGGATTTATTGGCGGTTTACTACAATGTCTTCATAAATAACTTTCACTTTCACTCAGTTGTATTGATAATATTTAGAATCTTACTCTAAAAATGCCATGTGGTGTTTGGTTATAGGCGGCCATTTATTTTTGGCATGAAAACAGCAAAAATGTCAACTATGTTACAGAAAGTCCTGCAATTATATATTGACCCAGAAGCTGATGCTTTAACAAATGTAGACACTTAAAGTTTACCAAAGAAAGTTTGATTCCTATGCATTTGCAGGCTGGAATCATTAGTGTGTCTATGTGTGTGTGTGTTTCTGTGGTTAAGTGAATCACTTAATGTCCCTGTCAGGCTACAATCTGTCATACTGATCATATGCTCCAGAGGACTCTGCCCACAGTCATTAGAATCTCCACATTTGTACATGGCACATCATGTACTCTGGCCACAGACTGTGTATGTGTGGGCGTTTGTGTGAGTTTGTGTTAGTGTGGCTACACTGTCTGATTTAGTCCACTTTTTCTGTGTCAACAATTCACACAGGTTGACTGTGAATGTTTCAGGGTGCAAAATGTACAACTTGGAAATGTATTTTCTTATTGAAATTCTGAAAGTGAAACAAATACAACATGTGTGTGCAAGATGACTCGTGTGTGTTTGTGTGTGTGTGCATGTGTGTGTGTGTGTGTGTGTGTGTCCGTGCAGCCCTGTGGGTGGTTGCTCCCGAGAGATGATGTCATTTATTCATACTGACTCCTTGAGATCTGCAGTCATAAAATGTCACAAAAGCAAATCAGAGCTTCAGTGTTTTCCAAGGAAGCCAAAACTTTTATTCCAGCTTTTTGTTGTTCATCTATGAAGTCCCTCTGGTGACACGGTAAAAAAATAAATAAATTGTGGCCACAATATAGCTATAACATGCACACAAAATACTAATTTGTTTGCACGAAATACTAATTCGGTACAACGTGCACACAAAGTACTAAATTGTGGCCACGAAATAGGTATAACGTGCGCACGAAATACTAACTAATACTAGTAATATCGTTCCTGGACAGCTGGGTAAGCAAGTCAAGCACACCGTCTTTACATCCTGAAATAATCTGTGTACGGGTCGTAACTACACGATGTTCCTAAGGTCAGTGTCTTTTCTTAGCTGTTTTGGTCCATATCTTGTTATCCAGCATTTAGGCAGTTATTGATTTAGGCCTATTTTTGATACTTTGTTGCAACGGGTCGCCTATCAGCAGATAATCTAGATACAGACTAGTACAGCTAAGAAAAGACACTCACCTTAGGAACATCACGTAGGTACGGGCCCCATACCTTGATTTGCTTATCCAGCTGTCCAGGAATGATATTAATAGTATTAGTTAGTATTTCGTGCGCATGTTGTACCTAATTTGTGGCCACGAATTAGTATTTCATGTGCACATTATAGCTATATTGTGGCCACAATTATTTTTTTTGCCATGTCACCAGAGGGGCTCTGTATACATCAGTTGTTCTGAACATAAAAAAAGTGCTAAGCAGATTCTGCTGGACACCGAAAGAAGTGACTTCCAAAAATACAGATAAACTTCAACATGTGCCTTAGTAGTAGATACTAAGAGAAAAAAATACCCAAAAAGCCCTATTGCTTTGCGATCTCTATACTAATTGGTGAACAAAACGCCACACAGAGACAACATATATGCAAGCTTTCCACAAAGTAAACACTTCTAAATCTCAAGCTCCCCCGGAGCTGTCACAGTGATGTCAAAGAAACCAATTAGCACTGCTGAAAACACAGATGCAGCAGCGTTGCTATAAAGCAGAGCTAAGGCGTTCGGCTCAGCGTGTCTCACATAAGCACTGAGATGTAATCCAGGTGGCAAATTGTTTCTGTTGGCAACGCGATCGCAGAAAAATCACATAAAATGCTGTTTAGGAAGGGACGCTGAGGATATTGTAGAAGTCCTTTCCAGGCTTGTTTGGCTCTTTGCAGGCAGGAGAATGAGTCCCCATGATGTCATTATTAAAACACCTGTCAACATAGATGTGTGCTTGCAAGAGAGAGTGCATGTTTGTCTGAATAACTCATGTTGGCTTGGTTACACTCGCAGTAGACTTCCCTTTCATTGCTCCCTCCGCTATCGCTTTGCCGCAGTAAGAAAACACTTTACAAGGTGCTGAAAGGGCCGTTAGGAAATGACCACAATGAGGAATTACATATTATGCTCGGGCCTGCACTCTTATAATTGGACTTGAACAACTTTTATAGCCTGCTTAGACTGCCGAGGTTCCAACTGCAAAGTGAATGAAATGAACGGGCCCTCATGGCAGAACCACCTTGAATGTAATCAGCGGCATCAACGGCACTTTTCCAAACACCTTCCAAGTCAATTAAATCATTTTTATGTAGCTTAACTGCCCTCAGTGGGATTCGAGCCAAACAGATGTTTGAAACTACAGCCATACTGACGAAATATGTCTTTTTTCTTTAATGCAGCTGAGTTTAAATCGGGCAAGGCTTTACTTTGAAACAAAGGACGGGCGAATAGGTTGAAAGATCATCTTTTGGAGTAGAATGGATCGCAAATCTCCCCAGAAATTTAGTGGAACTGCATTTAAACTCAAAGCTGCTCACAAATCTGACTTTTTATTAAAGTCCTGACTGAAAGTAGTGATTCATATCTCTGTCACTTTGACACATATTGACTTTCCACCTTTTAAGACCAGCCGGATGATTAGTATTGACCGCCAGAGCTCCTATCAGGGATCACAGAATCACCAGCTTCTTTACTTAAGAGAAGGAAAGCATGAAACATTAACATGACTCCAGATGGTTGTTTGCAGACACAAAGTGGTGGTTTCTGAAATTAAAACACAGAACAGGAACATTACAATTGCCTCCTCTTAGATGGATAAACATAAGTCTGACACTGCATTGCCAGATGTTACTAAATTACTGCTTTCAAATGTGCAACCCCAACCAACCTCACATATTGCAAGAATGACAGCACAAAATATGTTATGATGCATCAAAGTAAATTAGGTATCAAATTGATCATAGTAAAAACAACTTAAGAGGAGCCCTATTTACCACAAAACTAGCTTAAATATAACAAAGAAAACTTACACCATCTCTGACTTCAAGAGAAAGACAAAAGCATGGAAGAAATGAGTCAATAAGTCAACAGAGCACCAGAGACAGAGCTCACTCAAATGGTAAATTGAGATCAATAATGATGTACAATTGTCACACCGCCCACCCTTAACTGGAACTCCACAATGTAACAATGACTCCACACATAGTCACTGATGCCACATGGACAATCTCCTTGTTCCCACAGTACATAGTATCTCTTATGTTTTGGTGATATATCCAACTGTTGTACAATCTTTGCAAAAATAAAGTTGCTGCACTCAAATAAGAGAGCTTTCTTCTGAATTTGTTGAAAACAACATGTAGAAAAGTAATCAAGTGTTTGTGCCTTTGCCACAAACATTTGACTATGAATGCAAATATGAAAATGATCAAAAGGCATTCTCATCACACCAGCTGAGAAAACACTGTATGTTCGATGTTATATGGGCTAAATATGGGCAAATATATTCACAGACAAACAACATTATATCCTATATAGTGATGTTACTAATGTTGTTTGAATTGTCCAATTCAGAAATTTCCTGTCCATTAAATGTTGCTACATGTTGTGATCATGCCCCTAATGTCGCAAGAAAGTGTCCTCTCGCTCATACTCAAATCATCCATTATCATCTCTGATAAACAGAGAGTAGGTTAATCTAGGTTGTTTTGATTCAGTGGCAGTCATGCAAATAAATGCATTCAAAATCTCATGTGGTAATCCAACACGGTCTCACGGGGATTCGTGAAACTGTTACGTAAATTTTTTGTTTCTTTTTCGTGCGCACCAACACGATTTCGTCATGTTTTTCGTGCCGCTCACCACGAAATGTTTTTCGTGTTGCTCACAACGAAACCCGCTGTGGTAATCACAGCTGAAAGTGGTTTATACCAGCGGATTCATGACGATCTAAGCTGTCCATCGGCGTATACTGCTTGTGTGATCGCGTTTGCGGCCGCCGGCCGCCGGACATTCTTGAAATTCCTATGCAAATTGGGAAAAAAAAAAAAAAAAAAAAAAAAAAAAAAAAAGGTAAGTGTACCACCGGGTTATGGTTATGGTTAGGGTTATGGTTAGGGACGATGTCATGCAAAATATAGCGTTGGATTCGCCATGGTTTTACATTAAAAATATAATACACACATTCGTTTGAAATACGTTCTGGGTGGCACGAAAAGTCCGCCGTTTAAAATACATTGGTGCGCATTTCGTGGTGAGCGGCACGAAAAACATGACGAAATCGTGTTGGTGCGCACGAAACCGAAACTAAAACTTACGTGACAGTTTCACGAATCCTCGTGAGATCGGGCTGGGTAATCACCCTGGAAACTTACAAAAATGGAGCTTTGTGACATGTGATTTACCAAAAAAGGATGTTTTTCAATCCAAACCCTGATTTTTTCCATAAACCTAACCAAGTAGTTGTGGCAACTAAATGTATTGAAACAGTGAGTGAAAATGCAAGTAAATGTGTTCCCGAAGTTACAAATACAGCTCTAATTTGGTCATCAATGGGAAATGGGTAAAATCCCAAATGCTTGATCCCCATTTTGCCTTCCCAAAATGACTGCCATGTAAACGAGACTATTCCTTGTTTACTAAGTTACTATTTCTTATAAAGATTCTCAGCAAATTCTACTCATCCACCACTGTAGGGTCTCAGAATGCTGGCTTTCCCATCGATGGGACTACAGAAACCTAGGGACCTCTTTTAGGGCGGCCCAAGCCTTTGTGCCACCTCAAGAGGGGCCATTTTCAGGAAAGCGAAAAGTACCTCCTCAAGGGTAGGTACTTCTGAGCAGTTCTGAAAAGCTGCTGTACAGAGCTCCACATTGTTTGGTTAAACTCCAAAAGGACAACAATAAGTGCCATTTTTCTGCCCTTTCGAAGTCCTCGTTGAGTTGTCTCCTCTCTAGCATCGCCATCAACAACATAAAACTCACCATATAGGCTGATATAGCAACCCTCTATTGTTCTGACTTCCAAGTGCTCTAGAATCCAGTGACTACTACTTGTCATTTGCCGCATAAGTAGTTAACATCATGGTCAAAGCTGCCAGATCCTACCCTGCAATTTAAACCAAAAGGCTAAAAGGGCCAATCATGGGTTCGTTCCCCAGGTTCCTGCAATGGAAAGCTGCTGACTAGCAACTTGGTTGTAAAGTAGATAGAACTTTTGCGGAATGTATATTTTGCAGTCTCCCTATCTGAATATAGTGCACTATATAGTAAATAAGGAGTGATTTCACGACCCTTGTGTCTGGCTCTTCTCCATATTGCTGAGAGTCATATCTGCTCTCTTACAGCCACACTGCTGCCTGCTTATTTTCCTTGTCACTCATCACTCAAGCCAGCAGGACGCAAAATAAGCCTCATCATCCTCGAGTGTTTGCTTCCAGACAGCAGGGCCAGCTGATGGATGAAAATAACATCTTGTCCATCGGTCGACGTGCCTCCCTCTGCACCCCCCACAACCTTCATCAATCTCTTTGTTTATGTGTGTGAAATGGTTCTCAGGTGAACGCATCCCGTCAGGAGGGCAAGCTCTTGGAGGAGTGCGATGTCCTGATTGACATTATTCAGCAGAGGAGGCAGATCATTGGCAGCAAGATCAAAGAGGGGAAGGTGAGTGGAACACTCGGAGGGGCAAGGAGTGCGGTGGCAGATAGCATTTATTTTCTTCTGCTATTTTTATGCCCATCTTCCATTACATACTCTCCCACCTCGTCCTACATCTGAGATACTGACTTCTGCATTTTTTAAATAAACAATAAACCCAGATTTGTTGCTACCAATATGCCTTCTTGTCATGTTGTTCTTCCAAGATTTTTTTTCTTAGCTACTCATTTACAGCATTGTCATAATCCATCAGTCAGCTACTCCAATAAAATGAACTCCCTCCTTCATTCAGTATATCAATGACCACTATTCACAATTCAAAGCCTCATTTCGCCAGAGTTGATTGACTGTTAAGGCCATCGCCTTCATTAATCACTTTTTAAACACACCGGCATCGCTTTAAGATACCATCAGACCTCATTTTCGGCCAGGCGCAACACTTCATCACAGCCACTTGACCTCATCTGCCAACAGACGGCAATCTGTTTGGTTGCTTGAAGTGCAAAACCTTCATCACGTTCCGAACAGACGGGAAAAACAGTCCGAGTGTCCAAGAGCAGATCCCAGAGCATATGGGAGGGCATGTTTACTTATACTCTAAACCCCCGGATGATTTTTTAAGCTGCGTCTAATGAGACTTGGAAAGCACCAGGGATTGTTTTTCACCATGTACTGTTGGCTTTCCGTTAGTGGGACTGCATCAGAGAAGATACATTTAGTTTGAGGCCAGCAGATTCCTACAAATTGCTTTTTTGTGGCAGTGCTAGATTATGATCAATAACTCTGAGTGCTCTCTCCTGAGGCAAACTTTCTTTCCTTAGTGGGTCTGATGTCCTTGTTTGTTTGAATATGTTGATCACTTTGCATATTCCAATTGATTTAAATGGAGATTACAGAGTTTTGGGTTCTTTTCAAGCCAAAGTGCTGATGAAATGTCCTTTGACCTCAATCCCACCACTGACCTCAATCTGTCTCTTAAAATCTTCGCTCCCAGGGATGGAGAACGAAACTGACGGACAAACATTGGGAAATGAATTCCCAGATTTGCAGGCAATAGTTTAAAAAATTCCTGAAGCATAACTCATGTAGTTGTCAAGCAGTTGGTCTGTCCTTCAAGCATCTGATTCATTTATCTTTATAGTTTTTAAAGGCTTAAAAATGAAACCTTGTAGAGACAAGAAGAGATGTCAAATAGAATCAGTTTAGAGTTTCTGAAACTTTAGCTAAGGCAGACAGATGCATTCATACCCTTTTCTATAATTTAACTTCTTTGATGTTAAAACCAATGAAGGAAACATGAAGAAATAGATGACTGCCTGCATTAGTCAAAACTGGATTTGACCTTTTCGTGTATGAGAAACTTCTCAACTCTAACATCCATCTCCTTGTACCCGTCGATGTTTTGGGCCATTTGTTGTTCTCATCCCTAATAATTTGCAACATATTTTTCCCGGATGAGGACATTTCCTTGTCTTTTTGCTTTAAATGTTTGATCCACCCCCAAACAGAACTTCCCTGAGACGTCTCTTTGCCATTCTTTCCAGACGCAGCGGCTTCGGAAGCTCGCCCAGCAGATCTCCAACTGCAAGCAGTGCATAGAGAGGTCGTCAGCTCTCATCACGCAGGCCGATCAGACGCTGAAAGAAACCGATCACGCTCGCTTCCTGCAGACGGCCAAGAGCATCAATGAGAGGTCAGACAGCCCACACACTGACCGCGCATCTCAGAATTACTCCGCTTATTAACACACAAAGGCCTAGCTGAAGGGAGAGGTTAAAGAGCATGCACACACACACTGAGAAACACTTTGAAAACTTTGTGTACTTAACTTAGCCGACAGCCAAGACGAGCGGAGAGGGATTTCATCTCTTATTTAGCCTAATCTTATTGCAGCCCCTGCTTAAGCTCTCTGACTAATTGATTTGGCAATTGAGAACAAAACCTGGTGTCCAATATGTGCATCCTCAGGAGAAACAAAGGCAGCGATATAAAAAGAAATCATTATCCTTTAGTCCTTCAAACAAAAGTAGCGTTTCAATCAGAATCTAATCTGCATAGCTTCAGTAATTAGGCTGATTTACTTTTGAGTATTTTCCTCTAATTTGAGGACTTAATACTGCATATCTGTGTCTCTACAATGATAACATTTAAGATATTGATGCAGACTATTTAAAGTGGTCCACCATCAAAATATTCAATACACCGACATGTATAATTGCAAAAATAAAAGTGATTTGTGTTCATTTGAACTGGTCATGCAGAGATGGGGATGAAAATCTGTTTGATTTCTGTTGATAATGATGCAGGGTTTCCATGGCGACTGCATCAACCCAAGTGCTGATCCCTGAGATACACTTAACTGACACATTTGACACCTTTGCTCTGGACTTCACCAGAGAGAAGAAGTTGCTGGAGAATCTGGATTACCTCACTGGTAAATAGTTCTTTCTTTCTTTTTTTGGCATCTTTGTGCTCAGATAAGAGTCGATCTTTTTTAAAGTTCCTCTCTGGTTGTTGATTTAACTCCTAAAAAGTCAACACTGTGTATCAAAGTTACATATTTAGAAGGGCATAGTGGTTAATTTGCGAATGGTTACTAGTAAGTGACAGCCACCTTTGTTTTGGTGACTGCTTTGATTTCACGTGTTGACAAAGGAGCATCCTCAGGCTGTAGACTTATTCCTCATAAAGAATTGAGATCTCTATTTTTGATGGCATTTATGTAACACACACATGCGCTAAGCTGGAGGCAATAGTCACCTTTAATCTAAGAATATATTCACATTTTGTTCTTTCAGGTCAGAGACCAGCTGTCCCTCTTTGCTCTATCTAGCCTTTTGATTTTTTCGATTCCATTTCTCTCCGACTATGAAAACCAAACATTGCTTTTAATTAAGATTCCATTCCTGCTTTAAATTTGGATTAAAAGAAAAAATCTTTTGAAGTCTCTGCTGTGTCTTCAAGCACTGTGTTTGAAGAAACAGAATCCAGCCTAATAACTCCAAAATTAATTTTCGACATGAATTTCTGATGTCCCATTTTTCGTCAGAAATGTCACTCAATGAATGACGGGCCAAAAACAAGGCTTGATGCGCAGCGGTTTCGAAGGTCTGTGAAAATGGCTGGCTCGTATTTATTCTCTGCGATGCATGAGGGCTTCGCTGGAGGGCCTTTTCACTAAGTGAATCTCTCCACTATGTGCAGCCACTCATGGCAGAAGGCTCGGGAAAGGGAGAGAGTGACAGACGCAGAAAGAGATAGGAAGTGGCTTTACAATCAATTTAAGCTG
Source organism: Acanthochromis polyacanthus (assembly GCF_021347895.1). Taxonomy (NCBI): domain Eukaryota; kingdom Metazoa; phylum Chordata; class Actinopteri; family Pomacentridae; genus Acanthochromis; species Acanthochromis polyacanthus. The sequence goes on along the minus strand of NC_067134.1, from coordinate 23,609,078 downwards.
TGCCTTTGTATCTTTGTTTCTTTACCTCGGCCCATTCTGTTTCTACTGGAGGCTTCATGGATTGAATACAAAAGGGATTCTTTCTCTGTAGATACAAAAACAGTTATAACATAATGAAGTTTTCCCAGGAATCAATACGTGAGCCAATCTAGCGTCCCTGGTTATGTAACAACTCCCATTTGTTTCTGCTAAAAAGATTGTTAAACTTACTCATCCTGCGGTGTTAATGCGCTCTGCTTTATATCTGAATATGTTATTGTTTTTCTTCCGCACTGCTTTTAATGCTCAACCTACCACTCTGCTGGAAAGAGCATCTTCAATCCTGCGTGTAATGAAGCCTGCAAATTCATAAATTGGACCTAATGAACACGTATGTAATTAGGGCGACTGCTACAACCAACAGCCTTTGAGTGTGTCATCACTTTGGAATATCGCTAATGCAATTTGCAACTTTATCCAAACAGACTATAGCGTTAAGGCCCAGAGTTTCTTTTCTTTGCAGCTCCGAGTGCTCCATGCATAAGGGAAGAGCTGTGCACAGCTTCCTACGACACCATCACTGTCCACTGGACATCTGATGATGAGTTCACGGTGGTGTCCTATGAGCTCCAGTACGCCATCTTCACGGGACAGTCCAACATTGCCAGTAAGTATCTATCCACTCACTCTGTAGAGGGTTGCAGGACAGTAAGTATCTGTGGCTGATAAAGGAAATCAGATAGAAACTTAATGGATTTTAAAGCCTTGAAACAAACCAGAGGACATTGTCCAACTCAAATCCATTGTCTTATCCATGCTAAATGAGTTCCAGTAGCCAAAAAGACATGTGTAGTTTGTCTGGAATTTTTGCTGTATTTCAGTGACATTAGGGGAGTTGCCTTTTACAGTTAATTGCACATTGTAGCCTGTTTTGTGGGTAACACTGTAACACAATGCATTTGATTGTAATGCATCATTATAACATGACTATTTCTAAGTTTTAGTTTCATATTTCAGTTAGCATAACTGATCGCCAGTGTAACACTGACTCTCTTAAGGGACGCATCCACTGGATCCACTTTTCTCACATGTAATCGCACCGCATCTAAAAAGTTGAGTCTACTTTATACAAATGAGCTGTGGCCTCCTCTGGGGAGATGGACCAGATCGCAGCTTGAATGCACTGCAACGCGGTGCTTTTCACATAGACAATGAATGGGATGCGAAACTTCTGGATCCAGTGGACACGTACCTTTAGACATGCAGCTGAACCTTGTTAGCGCATTTTTCTGTGCTCCTAGGGTTAATTTTCACCAACTTGGCTCTTGCATTCGTGGTAATATTTTATTTAACAGCATAAAAGTATAATCTTGTGTTTTTCTTCCATACAAGGACAAAGAATTCCTCTGATAGGAAGGCATATGCATGATTTAAGGTTACATTGTTACCATTCAATTCTGTGACAATGCGTCTCAAGCGATGCAAAAGAATAGTGTAAGAAGTTTTTCAGGGAACAAATAAGCAACACCCTCAACACTGCTGAATGCAAAGTTAAACGGGTCCATGACTCAGCTCTTATAGCTATACCAGCAGCTTATATCAGCAATTAATGTACTGTAAGACCCTTAGCATCTAACTAATGCAATTTGCTGCAGAAAATAGTTTCTTGCAGTGATAAGTTGGTTCAAGGCAAACATGATCCCTGAGTAGTATGTAAACATATCCTCTTATAAACAAGAGGTGAAGAGATGGTGCTTTAAGACATAATGACTCTCAGGAAAGTTTTGTACTCCAGTGATGGTTGCTTGCAAAAAAGGAATTGCTCAAAGTTAATTTAGGCTTTCTTTGGTGCCAATTTTCCAAGAAAATAAACAAATTCTGGTTAAAAACAGGGCAGGCTGCATCATACATTATACTGCCTCCAAAAATCACTCTATGATTTACTACAAAATAAAAGTATGATAAAAGATCAAAGTGATGACCTTAAACTTTGATATCATAGTATATCTACTTCAATTTGACATGCTTATCCAAAGAAGCAACACAACAGGACATTGGCTCCAACAAAGAGGCTCCAGAGGGCAGCTTTAAAATGTCTCGTTCAGACCACAGGAAGCAAAATTTTTAATTAGCAAAATTAGTTTTCTTTTTAACCAGTTGCAGACTATTTACAGATTTGAGAACACACCACTGGTGGCCACTAGCTTCCCGAAGCAGCTGTGAGCTGAAGTGCTTTTCAAAAAGCTGAGATAGGGCTGAAGTGGAACCTCCTGAAGCGAAGCCTCTGGCCTTTCTGCTACTATCACCCTCAGATGTCACACATCAAATCACTGCAGCTTGTCAAGGATGAAAGGGTGGAATATGATTTGAAAACAGTGAATCTGCACCAAGATTCAGCGGATATCCACAGTTCTATACACGTTAAAGGTTTAAGTGGCACTAAAGGAGCGAAACGTGGTATCAAGGCGAGATGACAGCTGGAAAATGAATCAGCATCCCAGACGCGCAGTTACTGACACAATGTCTTGTCGAACAACAACAGACATGCAGATATGCACACGAATACACACAAGACCCAGAAAATCATGAGCACACTCGAGTGAGCAACAACTACAAGGAAGAAAATGGGGTCAGGGCATCTGAAGACGAGCTCTCCTGCTCCCTTTCAATCTAACTACCTTTTCTCTGTCAGTCATCTGTTCTTTTTCAAAGTCCTTTTTCTTCTTCTAAGATTCAAATAGAATTACTTCGCAGTGAAACAATCACTGCCATCCTGCCCTTTCTGCTTCATTTCAGCTCCTTTTTCCTTCAGTTCCACACCTCCACGTTTCATTTGTTTTCCTCCCATCTTCGCAAGGTTACACCTTTGTCCTTGCCTTCTCATTGCTTTATGCTTTAAAGCATATTTAGAAGTGGCAGCTATTAAACTAATGTGACACTTCATTTCCCTGTTGCTTTCAAATCCCCGTCTCCTTCTGTTCAACAAGACGCTGTGATTTTTCTCTCCTCCTGTTATCACATTCGGTAATGTCAGAGGTGTTGCTGTTGGCATCTAAGTCACGTGTGAGAGAATTCCCTCCGGAGCATTTCAGATGAATCACTATGCACGAAGCGGAAGTCTTGCAATAAAACATAAAAAAACAACATCCTGAACTACGATGCATAATTGTTTAGTACAGTCCTGGGAATTAGATTTCTTGTCGCAACTGTTTGACAAGATCACAGTGGAAGTCACACTCTCTTTCATGTCTGACATTGGTGTTTGATATACATGGAACTGCGAGATTCTTTATAATTCTAATTAATGTTCTCACCTGAAGCCTTATAGCATATTCCAGCAGGAATAATAACTTTAATTGTTGGATTTTAGCAATTACCTGCATAGTTTCATGCTCTAATTATAATGTCCTCATTTTTCTTATGGCCTCTTTTGGTCTTAGTTAGTTTGAGCAAAGTTGATTGTATATTTTGTGGATTGTAGTATTTTCTTGGGTTACCTTAAGTCATAATTCTTGAAGATTTTCATCAAATCATATCCGATTTTTTCTGTTCTCATAAAGGGTTCAAGTTGTATACACAAACATGAATCACATGGTTCTAATGAAGAACTTTTATTAGACATAGTTCATCGAAATCAATCCAAATATGCCTGACCGGTACTGTGCTGAAATCATGCTATCATGTTAAGCTAACAATCTTTAGCAGGAGTTTAGCTGTTTTAGTTTTTTTAAGTTTAAATTTAACTTCATTAACTGATCGTCAAGGAGTTAGCAGTTTGTTTATGCTGTACAATTTGCAGAGTGATTCCCAAATATTTCCATGTTATTATAATTTCTAACATGTTTAACAACTTCAAAGTGTAGGTCTAAAATGATTTCTGACCAGATATGTATATATTAAAATGGTACTAGCATAGCTACCGGATACCATTTTTGACTTTACATGACCGCTAGCCGATGTTTTCTTTTAGTTTTCCACTGTTGTGTGATGGATGTTACACATGTTAAGTGAGACTGCAGCATTGTAAAGTGAATCCAGGGTGCTCAGTTCACTTGCTTTCACTTCTGGGTGGTCAACAGCAGCATAGAGTGGCCTTCGTAAATGAGTAGGAAAAACAAGGCCGTGACATGGAGGGAAAATGCACACTTTCATACCTACACACACCTTAGGAGGTGAGCGGTGATGAAGTACCATAAAATGAATGCCAAAGCCCCGCAGCAGGGCGAGCGTAGTGCTGCTACAAAGCCAACGAGGTGTGAATAGTTCCTCTTGTGCCTTTTCACAGCCTCTCACCTGTGCTTCACACACTCAGTTATTTTAGTCCACCATCCATTCACATAGCTGTACATCACTCCTCTCTAGTTAACTCTGAAGTAAATGTTTTTTTCTTTTGTTTAGGTGCTGAAATTGCCTTTAGTCCCACAGTTTCTTCCTTCCATACTCTGTCCTTTAAATAAAGTTGACATTTAAATGCCTTTAAACTGCTGAGCAACTAAAAACTTACACTAGATACCATCTCATTGAATTAACCAAGCGTACATTGAATCTCTGCTCCTCCTTCTCTTCTGTGCATCTTTCCTCTTATCTCCTGTCCTCCCTCTTTCCTCCCAGGTCTGTGCAACTCTTTGGAAAGTTGGATGATTGTACCCAACATCAAGCAGAACCACTACACGGTGCACGGTCTACAGAGCGGCACCAAGTATATCTTTGTTGTCAAGGCCATTAACCAAGCGGGAAGCAGGAGCAGCGAACCGGGGACTCTGAAGACCAACAGTACGGAAACACAAACTGAAACAGAACTGATGTTTTTCTTTCCTCTGCAAAAATAAAATTTAATGAACTAAAAATAAATCATCTGTTCTGTGAAGAATGTTGGCTATTACAGATCTGTATGCACTCCTGCTTTGAAATTCATTTGTTTGTTTCTTTTCTCTTTCTTATTTGTACAATCAGGCCAACCGTTCAAGCTTGACCCCAAATCTGCTCATAAGAAGCTCAAGGTGTCCCATGATAACCTGACAGTGGAACGAGATGAAACCACGTCCAAGAAAGGTCACAGCCAGGAGAGGTTCACCAGCCAGAGCAGCTATGGCGTGGTGGGAAACGTCTATATCGACAGTGGGCGTCACTACTGGGAGGCTCTGATTGGAGGGAGCACATGGTGAGTTGACTGTAGAGGGGTCAATATATAATCGAGCGACTTTTGAAGTCCATGGGAAAAATCTTGCAAAAATAATCATGACAGATATCTATATTGTCTGTCTCAGAAATCACTTTTAACTAAGTAACACATTACAAAAACACCTCTCAAGGAAGTGTGTTAATTCCAAATCACATGACCTGCTTCACATGATGTCATTTCCTCTTGAAGAAAGGACTGACTAGACTCCAAGGCTTTGTGAGTTAACTAATATAAAGTAGCGTGTGAGTCAAGTGTGGATTTATGGCATGTCAACAGGCTTACTACAATATCTTTATTAATAACTTTCAATTTCAGTTTTACTCAGTAGTAAATATCATATTTCGAAGAATCTTTCCATAAAAATATCATATGGTGTTTGATTATAGGCGGCCATGTTGATTTTAGGACAGAAAACAGCAAAAAATGTCAACTGTGATATCTGTCAACTGTGTTACAGGTGAAATTCTATATTGACTCATGTACTTTTGCATGCAATATGTATAGAACTGGGAGTTTCTCATCATTTTATATCTTAAGGTTTGACTACTAGCTAATATATCCAGTGCAGTCTATAGTGCAAAATAATCTGCATTTCAGCTCATTTAGAGTTGCACTAGATAGCGTGACATTTGTGACATAGACCCACAATCCACTGTGCAGAGGATTGTGGGTCAGAATGATTTGAAAAGCATGCTGTCTGGACATTCTTGATCTTCAGCACTGCGTAGTAGGGTGGTACATGTCAAAGTAACATCCACATGAATCCCAACATACCTATTTATATTTTCGAAGGATCCGTCTCTATAAATGTCATGTGGTGTTTGGCTTTAGGTGGCCATTTTGATTTTAGGCCTGAAAACAGCAAAAATGTCAACTACATTTCAGAAAGTCCCACAATTATATATTGACTCTAGGGATCTTTTTGAGCACATGTTGAAGGTTTTCTGTGTGTAATCAACTCTTTCTCCATTCTCTAGGTACGCGGTAGGTATCGCCTACAAATCAGCCCCTAAACACGAGTGGATCGGCAAGAACTCGGCCTCTTGGGTGCTCTGCCGCTGCAACAACTCCTGGGTGGTTCGCCACAACAGCAAGGAGATGGCCATTGAGCCGTCGCCCCACCTGCGACGCGTCGGCGTCCTGTTGGATTACGACGCCGGGTACCTGACCTTCTACGATGCCGTGGGCTCCCAGCATCTTCACACGTTTCACGTCTCCTTCGTCCAGCCCGTGTGTCCGGTGTTCAACGTCTGGAACAAGTGTCTGACCATTCTCACCGGTCTACCCATCCCCGATCATTTAGAGGGACTGGAACCCAACAACTGAACACTACAGATAGACAAGAATAGCCGAGCACTATCTTAAAGCTGCACCGGGAAACAGTTGTGAAAATGCTCATCTCTGGAAAGAGAACAGAGGAGTGATCCACCATCTTAAATTCATACCGATATGCTCTATTTACTCAAATTAAATTCGGTTCATGTGCACTTTTGCACCCAGAGGCGATGACAAAACAGTGAAATATAAACTGTCTCCTCTCATTCTCATCTAAAATAAGCTGGACTCACCACTGCTCTTCTTTTCCCATTTGTTTTTTTTAATACATGCCATAGCAGACTGGCGAGTATCCCAGTAAATCACTTTTGCGAGCATTTATGCGAAGTGACCTCGTGCAGCTTTAATGTGCAAAAAAAGCGAGGGGTGTTATTTTCTCATGCTTTTAAAATGTGTTTTTCATTTCATTATGATTTCTAAATGCAAATATGATGTGTTAGACTGTAAAAGACCTAGTGGAAACCCCGTCTAGATGGTTAATTATAAACTGGAGTCAGTCCTGGACAGAGTTCTAGACATTCCTACTCTTAGGCACTTTGGTCGACAATGGGCATATTTGTACCAACTAGGAAACAAGCCACGAATCAATTGAGAATTTTCCTTATTTTGTCAGATATAGCACTTTGAAAATCCCCAAACACACTGCATACAAAATCAGTCGATTGCTGGAAAGAGCAGAATAACAGATGTATATTTTGTAAAGTCTTTGCATTCCTCAGCTTTCCCTCCTGATTCATAAAAAAGGAACCAAAGTAGCCATTGCTGTCTGTTCAAGATGCTCTACAATAACTAATTATTTTTAAGACGTGACAAAGAGAAAAGCTAATAATAAATGCAGGATTCCCTTAAATGTAGACCTTGTTTTTGCACATACTTTATTCACGGTTTCATAGCCTAAAGTCATTTCAGTGCAATTAACATGCGTTCATATTGGGAAAGTGTCATGTTTTTTTGACTTATTGTGTTTTTTTCCAAGTCCTGTCATGATGATTTTATGTGCTGCATAATTTGTGTTACAGTCATAGCCAGAAGTTGTAACTGAAGATAAAAACGCACACTTGGGTGTCATTTTTCTCTCACTTTTCTGCAACATATGGACGTACAGTGAGACACATCTGCACAGCCGTACCAGTACACCACAGTCATTTGTTTGCTTTTAATTAAGATGAAAATGTTCCATTTTTACATGCTGTTTTAACACTTTGGTCCTATTTCATCGAGTTGAGTTGCTCTATGAAATCACACTTCACTTTATTCAAGCCCATGCACACAGGGGGGCTGTTTTCAGACTTGTTGCACAATGATGATGTCAATGGAGCGCACTTCATTAAAAAAAAAATCAGTCAATGGCTAAATCTTGAATTGAATTTTCCTTAATTTTTCCTGCTTAAATGAGATTTAGCCAATGATTCTGAAAGGATAAGGGTATCCTCTAAAGGGATACAGTCAAGTTAAAGCATTTAGATTTGTTCTATATGTAATAATTAACAAAAATAGCGCTCCTCAGTGTAAATATAGAGATCTGCTTGTTTCTCAGTAAGATTTGGTTCGATATCAATTACACTTCTGTTGTTTTTTTTAATTCTGTGTTTTCTTGGCAATACATCAAACTGTGTGTTTCATTGTATCTGATACATAGTGCTTAATTTAATGTTTCCATTTATGACCATGGTGTTACATGTTCTGTCTCTGTGGACATTTTTATGGGGAAAAAAAGAAACAAAAAAAAAACAGGATTCTTGCATCACTGTTGTCTGAGATAAGTCTATGAGAAAGTGAAAAATAAACAGTGTTCCTTTTCACATTAAAGCCTGATCTTTCTTCCTCCGGTGTAAGTAATATCGCAGCACATGCGAGAATGTCAAGAGCCGATCTCATAAAGTACAGGTAGAGGATCGAGTGGAAATGCCGGGAGCCGTGAAAATAAAGATCTCATTTTGTGAAAATTTAAGCGGTCCTGAATTGAATAAGTTTGCCATTTTGGTTGGAGTAAAAGTCGCCGTTGCCCTTCAAGAAGGTGCTGCACTTGTTGCCGTATACAACAAGGGGTTATGTGTAATGAGTATTTTTACATCAACAATGGACTCCACTGCAACTTCACACGATGGCAGGGGTGTCAAACATGCAGCCTGCGGGCCAGAAGCGGTCCTCCAGATGGTCCAATCCGGCCCTCAAAGTGTAAAAATTACAGAGAAGACATAAACTGAAAATTGTAAATTTATAAAACTATAAAATCAAAATAATTTCTCCACCATGACAAGTTGTTTTGATCATAAAGTAAAATACTAGATTGGTCGTTGTCCTTTTGTTGTTTTGCGTCACATTTTTGTAATATTTTGTCTTGTTTTTGTTGTTTTTTGTCTGTCTCATGTTTTTGTTGTTCTGTGTTTCCTTTTTGTCTCACTTTTGTTTTTGTCTTATTTTTGTCATTTTGTGCTTCGCATTGTTTTTTTTCTTGCGCTTTTAAAATTTTTTTGTCTATTTCTTCTATCGCTTGTGCTGTTTGTCCATTTTTTTGTCGCTTTGTGTCTCGTTTTTGTCATATTTTGTCTTGTCTTTGTTACTTTTTGTTGTTTTTTTGGCCGGCTTTTGTTGCTTTGATCATAAATTAAAATGCTATATCATTTAAATGCTGCACAAGGCATCCAAGAAACAGCTTCCACATCATGAATCATCAGTGAAGTTTTGACCTCGACTTGCCAAGTTCACTCCAGTTTATGAATTTCCTCTGGAAGCGGAAGTCGTCTGGTTTATCTTGTGAACTTCCCGCGGACATCGGGGGCTCTTCCTGGTTTTCCGTGAGCGATTGTTCTTCGACGCCGGGGCCTCAGCGGGGTTTCATCACTGAGACGGCTGTACTATAGCATTAGCTGAAGCTTTTTGTGTGTCGTTTCACACGGTTCAGTGGTGTGAGCGGGCAAAATGAGTTTACCCGGCGCTCCGGTGAGCAAACAATAGAAAGGACACAAAGACAATTTATCTGCAAATAATGGAGGTGTGTGTGTCTGTTATACAAAAGATAGCATCCCTTACTTAGTTGCTGCTCGATGAAACACACAATATACCTTTAATATAAATGTGTTCATAATAACTTTAGTAGAAATGTGTCAGCAAAGCCATCGGGGTTACTGCCTGATTCTAATTAGCAGAACTGGTTTCATAATGTTACATACAGTATGTGACACAAATCACACTCACTGCATATTGAATGTATGCAGTCATGAATTACGGCATGAGGCCATCTGTGCTTCTCTAAGAGGAGTAACCCAAGCATAAAGTGTGTCATTTCTCATTATATGGACTTCCATAGAGGGAAATTATCTTCTGCATTCTGAAATTCTGCATCTCATTGCGGTTGCTTTCTGTCTCTTTTTCGTTGTTTTGTGTCTCAAGCTGGTGTTGTTGTGTGGCCCTCCGTATTTTTTATTTTTTTTGCATTTTGTCCCTTTTTGTGGTTGTTTTTGTTTTTTCTCCACTGTTTTGTATTTCTGTGAGTATTTTATGTGTCTTTGTGATCATTTTGTGTCCCTTTGCCGTCTTTTTGTGTCTGTTTACAATCGCTTTGTCTCTGTGGTTGTTTTATGTGATTTTTTCCAATTTTTTTGTTTTTGTCACTGTTTTGTGTTTTTTGTAATTGTTTTGTGTTTTTGCACTTGTTTAATGTGTCTTTGTGATCACTGTGTCCCTTTGCCATATTTTTGTGTCCTTTTGCTATTGATACTGGTTCCTGATTTTCTTCAGTCATCATCAGGTAATTGCATTCATGTTCGCAAAAATATAATCTAATTTTGCAGGCCTGAATCCTGACCTTTTTCTTCCAGCCCAATACAATCTGAGCCAAATTCAGATGCTTCCTGACCCTCTTGCAGTCTCGTACAAGACTTTGTGTGACATTTCAAGGAATCGATACAGTAACTTAATGCATCTTGAGTTTTTTTTTTTTTTTTTGTAGCTCGACTGAAATTTACCGTAAAGGTTCAGGAGCAACTATTTTATTAACCTTTATCAGGGGACGGATTTGCTGAGCTTGTGCTGTTTTTCTACACAACCAGTGTATATTCACACATGTCAACTTATGTGAACGTCCAGCAGCTTAAACAATTCAAGCTATTTTTATTTATTTTTTTTCCCCTCAAGGGCACCTTGAGTATCCTTTAACAAGAAGTAGAGACTGTTACTCATCCAGTACTTCACCATGGGAATTTGAACCGATGACCCTCCTTCACAATACCACTTCACTTTCCTTTAGGCAAACACTGTCCCACTTTTGTACATAGTATCAGGCCAGAGCCGCTTCAGTGTGTTGCTGTTCTGCTGCTACCACTGCAACTCTTGTCTGGGCAGTCTTGAGGCTCCGCAGTCCCCAGAGGATGTTTTACAGCCAAGCCACAGCACAGAGAGAGACTCCAAAAGACACAGCATCTGAACTCCTGGGGGAGCTGCACATGTACTCTGCAGGCTCCAGTCATCCTTATCCATATATATCCACACACACACACATATATATATGTGTATATATGTGTGTGGGTGTGTGTGTGTAGCTACTGGGAGGGCATGCATCAGCGGCTAGTAGCTGCTAACAGTTTGGCATTTGAAGTAAATAGGCAATAGCAGCATTTTGAAACGAGCAGATGAGCAATAAGAGGGACTCCCTCAGGAGCGGAGCTGGAAAATGGGGCAGAGAATGGTACAGAAGCACTGGAACAAAAAACAAAATGTCGCTGAGTCTGATTTTGCATTACTAACTCCAGAGCATCCATTTTGTCTTAAAATGATCCACATGTGCTTATGAAATCCTACCCTAATTATGTGGTGAAACAATATATATTTTTTGAAAAATGGCACAACCTAGTTTAAGTTTTCATTCTTAGAACCTCTTCAGCTGTATAAGTGGTTGGTCCTTCTCACTGTGCTGCCTCCCAGCACAGGAAAAATCACTCCTCTAAATGTCCAGCAGATGTCACTGTTAAGATTCAAGAAAAAACAAGCAGACATGCCTCCAACGGAAATGTCAGCTGATCATTGACCGTAAACGGCAACAGAATGATTACTGAGCTCCTCTAGCCCTGGTGTGTGTGCACTTATGCAGTAGAAACATACATTTGGGAGAATCCACTACCATTTGAAAGCAATAAATTTAAGGATAAAGCTTTCAATTAGGGTTAAAAGGTTATGGATAGGGTTCGGAAAGCAGATAGATCTCTAGGAAATGAACAGAAGTCAATGGAATGTCCACTGAAGAGATGGAAACACGCCTCAAAGAAAGGGAGACAGATCGATTAATCACGTGCTAATCTAAAAACAATCTACAGGTATTATATTTATGTGCTACATTTGTGTAAAAGCCTCTTCTCTAAGTCTGGAAAGCAAAAATCGACCTTTTCTCACCTGTCTTCGTACATCTACTGTTTTCAGTTTTATTGCAGTAAGTGAAAACACCAACAAATGAAATGCAGTTCCTTCTCTCCGTTGGTCATTTTTGGATTTCTCCAACCCACTATTAAATCCTCACATTGCATTATTAGAAACCAGAGGTGTGTCTATTCTGGGATACGGCGCTGAGAAAATGTGCTGAGTGTGTTGTAAGTCTTGACTGCAGTCATAATGTTTCAGCAGTGTTTTGAGAATGCAATCAATATGCAATCAGGAGTTTGTCGGTCATTTTCTTTATTCCTAAAGGGGATTCAGCTGCCGGACTGATTGTGTTTGTGTTTCCCCTTTTTACCACTCAAGTTTAGAGCATATGCAATTGGCTGCAGCTAACCATACTGACAATATGACAAAATAAAGTCTGGCTGGAAAGGGAACTTTTCCAAGTTTCTTGGAAAGTGTCAAAAACAGTGTAGGTGAGAAACAGAACAGCGGATCTTGGAGGTCAGCGAAGCAAACAAACATAAAAATTCAGCCTCAATGAAGTGTCCATGGTATTGTCTGTACAGGTGAAAGACACAGTGGGGGGGATAAACAGTGTGAGCACCTTCCTCAGATTTAACAACTCAAAATATGACATACAGGTGGATCCCAAAAAAGACATTTGGAGGTTCTAAATAGATGCTAGACTTCATCAGCCCATTAAATGGCCCTTATTACCAAACATCACTTCCATACACAAATAGGGGCCTCCTTTACCTTCTATAAGGCCAGAACGTGCATTATCACAACAGAAAGTAATCCAGTAATATAAGGAACCTCTTGCAATCGTGTGAAACAGAGCATATAATCCTAGTGGTGCCATTTATTTTAATATGGATTAATATAACAACCCAGTGAAACTCACAAGTTAGTTTTGGTGCCAAAATTTAACCAAGCACTATCTAAGAAATGCAAGTAAACATCAAGTGAAAAACAGCAAGTCACAACAAAACAATAAAAATTCTAAAATAATGTTCCAAGAAGGGATTGTCTCTTGCATTTTGCCACCACCAACCCTTCCGAACTCCAAATGTTGGCTTTTGTTCCTGCTTTAGTTCCATTAAATGGGATATTAACAGACTACTGAACCTACTATAAGTTGGAAGAGGTCCCTCTTGGCCCATATATACGGGAATGATGCCCTATGAATTTAGTGAATGATAATATAACATCCAAACTGGGTAAATGTCATTCTCAGTCACAGTTCTTTGGTACCTTTTTAACCATTTGGAGATATTTCAACAACCCAACCTGCACTCACTTCCTTCTTAAATTGTAAGAACACAATGTGTGCTGCTTTGGCGTTCCGATTTTACAGAGGCATCTGATTAATCCAACATTTTTTCGACAGCATGAGTCCCTCTCCAAGAACTAAGACTTCTGCAACAGATGGTATCATCACCTTTGAGTCCTAATCTCAACACTGTAGAAACAGTTTGGGAACATATTCATGTTATTCTTTTTGAAAGTATCCTCACTTTAGTCTTAGTGCCTGAAACTTTTGTGCAGTACTGTATGTCCAATGCAAATTGCAAGCATGATTGATCGCAGCAATAACTGTCTTTGTCACAAATTGTCTTCAATTGCTTCAAAAAAGGTACAAGAAATATAAAAATAAATGCATTTCTAGTCTCACAATGATGTGCGAAACATCATATGTGAGTCTGACTGTGAGGTGAACAATTTGCAAGTGCAGTATGATGCACTTCACGTCACTCCAGCTCCATTCTATAAGCCACACGGGCTCTTCTTTCATCCACTTTATTTGTATTTGTGTCTTCCAGCTACATAAAAGCAGGTTCCCAGGCTACGAGTTTGAAGCAGGAGCATTTTCCAACACCTGAGATGTCAGAGAGGCTGTCCTTCAAAGAGAAAAAGAACAGATCCATGCCCTCTGTGAGCAAGCTGAAGTGTCTGTGAGTAAGACACTGAATCCCTGCCACATCCAGAGATGCTGTTCAGTGGTTTGTGCCTTTTTATCCTCAGGGGATCATTTGACTATTGTAGTATTATTAATCATTACACACTCTATTGCTACTATTTGAGAAATCTCACACCCACTCTGACAAAATAATTGCTAGCATGGTGGTAACAATTATTAGTTATTAGCTACTTCCACTAACAGGTTTCAGGTCAGTACTTTCTAGAGAGGTGAAAAGAGGTGCGGGCAGCTGCTGGCCTCTCTCTTGGCTCTGATTGTCTCTGACAGCAAATGGAAAACCCAGATAGCTTTGTGATTCACCACTGAGGGCAGTCAAGCATCTCTTTTGATGTACTGCTGCCAATCTGTTCCACCCTCTGGTCAGGCTTCTTAATGACCACCCGAGCTGTGGAGTTTGTTGCCACCAAGAATCCACAAACTTGGCTGGTGTCCGCGGAGGCCAGATTGTTGGCAGTGGTGCTGGAGCTTCAGGGCTTTGGGTCTCGTTCGAGAATCACTTGGCTTAAATACATCTGGGAAGGATGCTGTGAGGCTTTTGGCTGCTAGCTGGGCCTCACCTGTGAGAAGGTAGAGTAGTTACAAGAGCCCAAAGGCTGTCTGGACAAACATATCTTCCGCTGACCTCAGAAAAATCCTTAGAGAAGGCCAAGAGCTCGTTGCTTTGTTGACTATACTTCTAAGGTGTTGATGTTAGAAACACAAAAATAGCCCGAGCCTGCAATTAGCCCTTCTGCAAGTCTGCACTAATTGCAGACGAGCGGTGGTGGGATTTGAAGGTAGCAGGTATTCCATTGTTGCCTTTTCATCCTGGCTTTCAGCACTGCGAAGCCTGATCAATGCAATTATTCTAACAAATAATGTGTCTTTCTTTTCATGGCTTAATAGCAACACTAGCTTCTTGAAAAACAACTTTGCGGCTTATTCTTTACTCCCACAAGGTTGTGTCTCATTTCCAAGCTCACTGCCTGAACAGACAGGAGGGTCATTAACGAGAATCAGGTCCAACTGAGCATCTTGTCAGGACTTTCCTTACTTAACTTCGGAATAACATTCAAATATCCTTGTGCTTGCCAAAACCTTCCTTGAGTCTTCTGATGTTTGGAATGGGACCCCTTATTTCTATTATAATGCGTCAGAACTTAATCAGAAACTTGTTATGTCTGCTTCAGCCGTGCATTCTAATCTATCGCACCAGACAAGGCGCCATTGGCCTTTGAGAAGAACAATTTCGACTATTGATCAGGCAAAGCCTGGGGCTCAATTAAGGCCAAAAGGAAGGAATGATCATTTTACTAATGATGGGGTTTTATGGAAAGTTCAGCTATAAAGTTGAACTTTGAGTGCCGAAGCTACAAAATGTAAAATTAAAACAGCAATAATTAGATGTGGACTCAATCTGTAGGAGTGTGATTTTTAACAGGAGAAAATTATACCCTCTGATGACTACATTTCTGACTGATCTTGGCCTCCAACTGTTCTTTATCTTTTTGTCTAAATAATCATGTCTTTGCCCTCATCTTTCCTGCTTCCCATTTCACTTCATCCTTTGCCATCTTGCCTCTCTTGCTACTGGCAATCTGTCTTTCTCAGCACTTCCTTTTTTCTGGGTTTCTCTTCTTAAAAAACTTCTCTCACCCACCTTCTCCATCGCTCACTCAATCCCTCTTCGATAGTCTCGCAATTTCATCCAGACAGCCAGTCAAGAATCCAATTAGTTTGCACCTCTCAATCATAAAATCTTCAGTCAGGTTGAAACAAACTTGGAGAGACATGCTTTTACCGCCTCACTGCCTAATTAAGAGACGATAATTTATTGCACTCCAAATGGGGAAGGGCTTTTGTGCACTCAAGTAATTGGAAAGGAAAAAAAGCTAAAGGAGAGAAGAGAAAAGAGCAACCAAGCAACAAGAGAGGGAAAAAAGGCATGAATTAAAAGGTAGCAGACAGTGGTGGGGTGAGGTGTTAGCTACTGTACGAACCATTTCTGCTCATTTCACTCTTGACTAAGTCCAAACCGAGAGTCAGACATGTTTAAAGAAATCCCAGAGGGGCAGCGTGCAACACAAGTTGTCTCAGGTTTCAGATGAGGTTTTAAAATTCAGGGGAGCATCCCTTGTATCAGGAACACATCACCTTTTATTTTTATAAAGCTGGTGCTGGAGTGGGAGTGACAATGTTCCTGACAGATTCTGTTGCTGCTAAGAGTGGTGTTTACTAGTATTTAGGGTAGATTTTGGATAGTTGGTGAGAAAAACTTTTTTTTCAATGTCATTCTAAATTCCTCTGTAGAACTTATAATCAACTGCTTGGTCAAAATAAGAATTTACAATTGGTAGTTACATATGAATGTCTTATTTTGGGAAGGAGAAATGCATGCTAATTGTTCACTTCTTCAGTCTGACCTCTATTTTGATTGTATCTCTGCCAGGAGTAAATTCAGTGACATTCAAAATCTGCCCAACAAGTGGAAAGAGCCACTTAACTGAGCGTATTCCTCGACGAATGAAGAGTAAAACTGGCTCATACAGCAGAACGGCTTCCTCTGACCTGGAATGTGCCATGTTTGTTGACAAGTTGACTAGTTTCATCTCCCTACTGAATTTGCATACTGAGATCCAATCACAATGTGGGCAATCACGCTCATTAATGCAAAGTGCAAATGCAAAAGCTCATAATCAGGAGCAATTACCCATAGCACATTAATACCAGGTATAAAATGGGGCCATTAGTTCATACTAAGGCGCTGGTTTAAACTTTATCCGGGGATTTGATTAAATTAATGGTCAGTGTTAGATTTCTGCCCCCAAAGCAATAGAATCAGGCCCAAGGGTGAGCAGGAGTGACAGTTATGGTATGTGTCCATTTGATCCGTCAATTTCCTGCAACCATTCATTGTCTATGTGAAGCGCACCGCGTTGCATGCTGGTTCTGTTGCGGTGTGTTTCGAGCTGTGATCTGGTGCTCATTCGGTGTGGCACGTGGCGATCCAACACTTGGCGAAACATTCGTCAAACGTCTAAACTAGCCATCGGTGAACTAAAACGAAGACAGATTCAGCAACTGCACAGCTTACTGCTCGCCTCAAATGCTTCCAGAAACCGTTATGCTGAACTGTTTTTGCAATAGAAGAGAAAGTTCGCAACCAAGCTGCTATGTTAGCCCAACGATTCTTTGGACTGAAGCTGAAAGCGATTTTCAGATTCTTAGTTGACATTTTAGTGATATCCAGTCATTATTTTTATGAATAAGTGATTGTTTACACAATAAATAATTATGGAATTTGTAAGCACATGATCATAACAAACATAAAAAACACTAGTTTTTAATAAAGTGTATGCAAGATATATCCCATGAATTTCAAAATTCCCTCAATTATATATTGACCCACATACATCTATGCATGATGTGAAATGCATATATTTCATTTAATCTAACAACTGATTGGTTTACTTTTGCACCATAAGTTTATTCTGGTAACAAAATAAATCAGTGATCATTGTAACTGTCATCAATCAGAGAGGCAAAATATATTCAGTATATGTTGCATATAAACACATGATTAGCCACAAAATTAAGGTCATGGAATTACATTGGTTGTCTTGGAACAATATAATGCTCCGCAGGTAAATGTTGGGATTCACGTGGATGTTACTTTGACATGTTCCACCTTACTAAGCAGTGCTGCAGACCAAGAACACCCCCAGTGTTGTTACATACACCAGAACCTCTCAGAAATGGTTTGAGAAATTCAACCAAGAGCTCACGGCATGGATTTGGTCTCTAAATTCCCCAAATATCTATCGGATCAAGCAACCACAACTCACAGGATCCCTGTATCCAAGGTTCCAGCTATGGACACCACAAGACATCCAGACTCAACCAAAACAATATCAGACAGGGGGTTTAAATGGGGAATCTACGATTTACTCCTTCAAGTTGCTGCAGTACAAACCTTTTCTTTTTTTAGGTGGGATGTCAAGAACATCTGTCGAGACGTGGAGCCGTGACAGCCTGACAATCAGTAATGACGACTATTACCCAGTTTTATTCCCTCTCGCTGTGTTTTTGAGCTAATGTTTTGTACTTTACACAGTTTGAGAGGGACAGACAGCTGTTGTCTGGGAGGAAAAGTACCCCTCGTGACAAATAACACAAATCTCATGCATCACGTAAGCGACGTGCCCTTTGACAAAGAACGAATAACGCCGGTGGAAGGACTTTATTAGGGCTGAGATGTAACTCTCCGGTGAGGAAAGAGAGAAGGTGAAGATGAGCAGCAGACAAAATGTGGGAAGAGAGAGGAAGAGCAAAGATATACGTGTGAGATTAGGTGTATTTGTGTGTGAAGGGGAGAAGAGGGAGGGAGGAGGGAGGCAAAAAAAGGTGAGAGGAAGATGCACATTTGTATACGGATGTGCAAATGTGCGTGCGTGGGTGTGCGCACGCTCGCGGCACCGTTTGTTCTTGCCTGAGTGCATTTACAGAGAGGAGAACGGATATGACAGGCCTGTCTGTTGACTCCCCAGAATAATTGCTTATGGATTACCTGAGGCGAGTCCCACTGGAGACACTTAGAAATGACACTCCCAGGTGACTCCTTGAATCATGTTCATATCCGGTCTGAGCGAGGGTTTTGATTTCGCTTTTGCCTGCGTCTCCTTGTGTTCGTCCCCGTATCTGTGTATCCTTTGTGTGAACGTTTGCAGATCCAAGGGGAAACGTTGTCTCTTTCATCTTTCCCGACTCGCACACAAGTAGCGCCGTGACGTCAGCGCTGTTTATTACACACGGACAAACACACAATCCATCATCCATGACTCAGCTCGGTTCCATGTGCGACTACGTAACAGGAGCGTTTTAGTGCAAATCGTCATGCCATTCACTATCAGCTGGCTTGCTTGCGCGGACATTTAATTTGGTCAAAGTCTACATTTGTCTGCGTGCATTCTCAATATGAATCCTGCAGCATCAAAAGGAGGGAACCCTAAATGATAAAGCTGAACGGCAGCCTGGGAAGATGGCTGCAATTATAGATTGCGTTGCTGTCAAGGGGCCCAGAATTTCAAGCTCCAGCCACACAGCAGTTTGAGGATGTGAGTGTTTAACAGGCAATTAGAAGAAACTCTTGGCACATCAGCCCACTGAAAGCAAGTGTTTCTGCCCGCACAATGGAGCTCTTAAATTTACCAATAAAATTCACAAAAGCCAAACAATAGCTATTGTTTGTCTTGGGGCAATTTGTGAAACGCTTAACACAGCCAAGTTAGCGCCGCTGACGAGCTACTACGAAGGAATCACAAACAGAGGCGGGAAACATATCCAATGTATCTTTGAAGAAGGCTTTAAGCCTCCTGTTGGTACACAAGGAAATACCTGATCTGAACAGGTGTCACAACTCAAAAAAAAAAAAAACACTTGTGGAATGTACATTTACTGAAGTGCATCCAAATTTAAAGTACTGAATGTTTTCCTTGAGTTTTTTCTTGCTTGTGTCACTTCAGACTTCTACATTTTAGAAGGAAATATGACATTTTTTTACTTCATTACATCTGTATAACGGCTTTATTGCTTCAGATTTTTTTTGTGCGTGCAAAGAATAAATAAAGAGCTACCAGAATATGAAGTTTTGCCATTAAAATGCTCAACGGGTGATTGTTGAACGACAAAAAATATAGATTGGAAACCAAATTCTTTCTGAATTGTTTCGTCAAAACACGAGTGTAAAGATTTCCTGCTTTTTCTTTTAATTATTGATATCATTTTATAGCATTTTAAATAGTTTTCTAGGACTATCGGTTGATCAAAACATGCGTTATAAAGTTTGGGTACTTTGTAACTGTGGCGTCGTTTCTCACCATTTTCAGAATCTTGACAAACCAAACAATCAGTCGATTAATGGAGGAAATAATCAGCACATTAATGCATATAATAATGTAATTAATCAGTATTTTTGCAAAATAGTTAAAAATGAGCTCCAGCTACAACAGTTTTAAATGAAAAGATTAGTTATAGTGATCTAAGGATATAATACATCATTGAGTATTTTTATTTTTCATAAAATGTCAGTTCAATATGTGTTATTTTCATGGAGGTTAACATTAATGTATTAAAAAGATTTATTTTTAAAAAAACATAAACTATCAGGTGGAATTAAAAAAATAAGAAAATGATCAAGCAATAAGAGATGTATTTCTCCTTCTGGCTGTTGCCCTTGAAGCACGAGGCAGATAAGTGGAAAAAGAAAAAAAGAATTGCACAAATTTCAAAATAACTTTCTCAGTATGAGTGGCTAAAATTTCCTGTTGTGGGCTTGATTTTCTAAAAAATCTAACTGCAGCCAAGAGGATGCTTAGAAGTCTAGTTTCTTCTCAGACCACTTGAATTACAATATGCTGAAAGCTTAGAATACATTATTTGTGAAGCTTGAAAATGACCAGGTACACCAGTTTAAAGTTAGGTTTTGGACTCTGACAAAGAACCAATGAAAATCCTTTATCAACTTTAACTGTTGATATTATGTATCCGTATATAAATGGACGCAGAAAAAACAAGTCAAACTCTTCCTTACTTCACTTTTTCCACAACCCACTGATGTAATCTTTGCCCACACAATAATTTCTAATCCAGTCAGCCACCAATCTGTAATGCACACTCTGTATAGCCAGGTAGATATTAGCATATCACACCCAGAGTTGTTACTTTTCTCTGCTATAAAGGCTGTCATTTATTTTCAGTGGGGAAAAAAAATGGTCAAAATATGAGAATAAAGGTCGCTGCAATTTTCTCAGCCGCCGATAAGCTTGTGTTCCGATTTGTAGAAAATTAGGATTTCAAACAGCGACAGTTTCCAACAATTGTTCCCCTGAGAGGGGTTTTCAATATCCCCATGCAAAAAAGCACAGAGGTCATTCTACTGATTCAAGTAAAACATTTTTGCAGTAATGACAAAGAAGAAAAACCCAACTTGGTATGAAAGTGGAGAATAGAGGTCTTTTTGCTGGAACATTTATTGATTTGATAGTGAAATATGTCCTCTTGCAAGTACCTTCCTCATAATTGACTGGGCTTAAATAACTTCAACTGCAAGGTGAGATAGGGAAGTGAATGACAATGTGTAATTCTTGGTGAGGTTGTCCCCGAGTTCACACATTGTATTAAACACCATACCTCATTTACTTGAATATACTTTAAAGGGAGAAAGCCAGGACTTTCTTTTTCTTTTCTTTTTTTTTTGGCTCATGTATCCATTAAAAAGCTTGAAAGAGAGCGGAAATCCTGCAACAAATGGAAGGTGAGGGATGTTCTGCAACAACCATTTTTATTGCCACATAAAAGCTAAAGCAGTTCGGAGGTTTCTTCAGGATGGAAAATGGCTGTAAAATATCACTCCAAAGTTGAACATATGTACGTACTGTTGATTTGCTGGGCCGAGTTGAGGTCACATGGACATAAAAACCAAAGAGCGGCGCATTGAAAAGCCTCACTTTCGAATGGCAGATAGAACCATGGCTGCCTTTAGACCTGAGGAGGCTGTTTGTGAGTTGGTATTTGATAGAGTTTCAGTCTCACTGGGAACCCGTGAGCAGTGAAAGGTATAGGTAACATTCAATTACATACCTCCATACACACAGCATGTATTGAACCGTGGTGGGCCTGAAGTAGATGAGGGGTGACAGGGATAAGCTGAAAACTCACTGGTCCTTGTATTTCGAGTTGCACTGTGGTTGTGTGGTTGATGCATTGGTCTTCAGTGTTATATGACTGTGAATGATTCGAGGTATACTGTGCAGATTTAATAATGCATATTTTAATGAGCATATAAGAATAAATAATTGCTTATCTTGCCAGCACCACTGGAACTGACCGCTGCAGAAAATCTATGATTTTTCAAGCAGGACAGCTGATTTGAGAATAAAGCACTACAAAGATACCTGTTCTGAATTACTGATCCATAAGCAACAGGTACATATTCACTATCTTGGGTGAAAAGTAGATACTCAAATTCTTCAAGCTCTTTGTAAGTGCAGGGGGTTGTCGACTTACATCAGAGTTCAGCTCCTATGGATTGACATAAGTTGATTTTCGCCGTAAGTCGAAACTTCAGCAAAAGCTGTGACATGCATCACGACATCAATCAGATCTTTGGAAAAGTTGTGTTCTGAGCATTTTATTATATCTAATTTCACTTCCGTGGAGATGGCTTTCCTTTTCTTTGAAGCAATGCCATCAGAAGAGTCTGATTTACACTTGGGAGTCAAAATGAAGGGTAAAAGGTTAGTGAATGTAATACAATTCAAGGTGGTGTACAACTGGAGAATGTAAACAAAGCTGTCTCACAACGCAGTGTGACAACGTAATCGTGCGCTCTGCTCGTCAACTAGTTCCATGTAACCAGTCCTAATGTATCTATGAAAAGCCGTAGGTCGAGGATGTCGTAAACCAAGGACCCCTTGTATTGACTCGTAACTGTTACAATTACCATATAACACTCCAATCTCAATTCTATTCAGCCCTCAAGTCTAATGTATTCTTAAAATTATTTTTTCTCTACATGTTCCCTTAAACATTCCACATTTATTAATATGCCATATTATAGGAACATTTTATAGAACTATCCTGTCATCTTTGCTAACATTTGGAAAACATTTGTGAACATTCTTCTTTCATTGTCATGTAACAAAACCTGACATGATCCTCCAAGTTCACTTTTAACATTATAGGAACCTCATTTGAAATGACAAGTATCATTAAAATCAACATATTTGAGCATTAGATAACAATATTTTTCCATCTAAAGCCTTATTAGAACTCATGGTTAACATTAACCAGTGTTGTGGGAACATTCCCTGCTCGCTGGGAAGGCGCTAAAATATGCCGCTTCTCCTTAAAACGCTTCTTCACAGACACAACCGTGCTGTGCAGAAGTCACAAGCACTAAAAATAAAGTGTCAACGCCTTCAAAAACAATGCCGTGAACAGCTTTTATCCATTAACTAACTTCCCATGAAGCGTAGTAAAGGGAACGATCAAGTCAACACCACCCTCGGCAGTTAAAATAGCACCCGTCCTCCCAGCACAGTTTTTGCCCAAGTACTTGGCAAGTGGGTTCGTTCTGAGCATCTTGGAGAACTCGCCACAGTTCTTCTGTGGATTTAGGACCGTCTCACTTCCTTCTGTCCCTTCATGTAATCTCAGATGACTGATTCCATGACGTTGAGATCAGCACTCTGTGGGGGCCAGACCATCTGTTGCAGGCCTTCGTCTTGTTCTTCTCGTGGCTAAACATAGTTCTGCAGGACTCGGGCTGCATGTTTGGGATCGCTTTCAAGCTGCAGGATGAATTCGGGACAGATCTGATGGCTCGCTGATGGTCTTACATGATGGAAAAGAACCTAAACCTCTAAAGTGCCTCAAGAATTTGCACAGAAGTGTATACTAGGTAACAGAAGACTGTTTTCCCATTTTGCCTTACTTTGTTTCATGGATACTATACTTTAAGTTCCTCTCTGGTCATTGACAAGAAACCGTAAAAATTAATTTTCATGTATCAGAATTACATATTGTGACTCTACTCATATCTTAAAATGGCTTAGATATAACTTTACACTGTTACCATTGGATGGTATTGGATCTATGAAGTCTGTCTTCTGACTCAATTCAAACACTGTCAAACTATTATACAAGGGAGAAACTTATATGTTTGAACCCAAAACCAATTCCCTAGAAGAATAACGACAAAGATTGCCCCATTCTGCAAGTTAACTGGATTGGTTCCTTTGTTTTGCTGGGTATAAAAAGTCCAAACCTGTCCGACTGTCATGACTACACTGCAGTTTTAAGGTGGAAATGTTCGTTTCGCTCATGACACGTCTTCTAGCATATGAAAAACATCATGTGGACATGTTGACAAGGTAAAAAAAAACATGACAGATGGAGGCTTTAAACACAACAAACAAGAAATTGAGCGATTTACTATAGAGCTAAGGTGGAGGTGGGATCCACACACCGGATTAAAATCTAAAAACTGATAGAAATAGCATATTTTAGACAGAACTGTTGCAATTTCTACATAGTGTATACTTGCTCAGTAGTACAGATGATGCTTAAGGATTGCTTTGACCGATGTATTTTGTTGTTGGGCTATGTTTGGATCGACCTCTGTATTCTACAACCACCTCTGGGGATGGTGGGGGTTTCATGTGTCTGGCACCTTTTTTATGAGGTTGTGGGGTTGAAAAGTTCGGGAATCCCTGCTGTAGAGGAGAATTGTCTTTGACAGCAGCAGGATGTGCTGACAGAAACTCGACAAAACTGAAGATACCCCTGAAGTGACTGAGGATGCCCAGTGATCAGCTTATATACGTTAACACAAAAGTAGCATGCTAATGAGATCATTTGCAGCTTATAGCATGACACAACATGTGTTTTAAAATAGAACGTGATGTTGAAAGTGTTCCAAACGGTTAATGAATAGTTCAAAAAGAGCTGTGTGGACTGAAAAGCACAAGAAGAAAGTGCATTCATATCTCAAATACAAGACAATATGGGTCAGTTAATGAGCAGTGTGAGTGCAGTTCATGCAGTCGGCCAGCAGAGAGCGATAAACACACTGTAATGGAGCGTTTCCAGACTGCGGCTTTGGGGAAATCTACTCTCCTACCCTCTGCAACACTTTAGTGAAGCTGGAAATGTGTGTGCGTGTTGTGAGGATACACGTGCACAACCGTCTATGTGTGCATCTGTCATGGTACTAAGCTTCAACCCCTCTCCAGCACACTGAGAGCTGGAAGCTGCCGCCTGACATTCACAAACAATGGCCACGCAAGACAATGCAAACAAGATGCCTGGGATCACTTCCCTGTCCCCGCGTGCAACAGCTTGCAAAGCTTTTCGCCTCCTCCACCCCATTCCCTTTTTTTTCCCTCTTAGTTCCAACATAAGACGTTGCCCAAGGTGTAGATTTATGCAACCACGCAGATCTCTTTCCAACCAATCCTTAAACCAAATCAAAACACATTCAAAGCACCTTGTATATCTCAGCAGCAAATCAGATATGCTACAGCTTGTAAGAGCAATTGTGGGTTTTATTTTTTTGGGGGGAAAAGCCCTGTGATTACTTCAGGGCGATCTGAAAATGACTGCATTTTGCAGTGCAGCACAAACATCCTAAGGGTGTTGTTTGAGTCAAACATCCATTTGGCTTAGTAATTTTATGGGTCAACTGTACACCAGGGGAAGGGCGTAAATACTCTGGTAACACCTTGAATAGTAATGCTCCCTGGGCGTCCCTCTGATGGTCCATGTGTGCATGCATGTGCTGAAATCATATCAAACTTCTGCAACACAAGATTAAAAACTGTCCCGGGGACAAACGTGGGCTCGGGTCACACTATATTTGGAGTTAAAAGATCTAAGCGGATGGTTATTTGTAGTGATAGTTTAATTTTGAGGAGGAATAACAGCTCTAAGCGAGATGGACAGTGGCACATTTGAGGACTTCCAGTTCATTTCCACGGAGCTGTGAGGGAAATCTGTGCTGACAGTACAACACTTTGACTGGTGAGTTCGAATAATTGCTGCAACTATGATTAGATTTGCGGTGTCACTCGATGATGGAATCTTCATTTACACTATATTTTAGCATCAAACTTTGCCATTTACACCATATAGCTTTAGGGGACAGCTGCTAGCATACACTCCCACAATGTTAAACAGTTCTTTCAAGAAAATAACTCCTACACCACACTTACACATCTTTAAATAGCAGCATTTAACACTTAGAGCAACATTCATGCTACACTTGTCCTTTAAATGTTGATCACACCCTACCCTGTTTACTTTGATGCCTTCTGGTTTCGTGTGTGGTTTTTCACACAGTAAAGGAACTTTTTCTCTCGAGGTTTTCACATGATTTGTCTTAACAGACCTGTATGTTGTTAATTGTGCTTTTTAGTGTTTTAATTCCCTAAAAAGGCCATTATTTGTGGGGAATCCCTAATTCAACTTTCATGTTTTGTGGAAATGCAATTATGCTTATTAGCAGTTCTTCTTCTTCTTGAGTTCAGGGATCTCTTGATCGAAACAAACACTGCTGACAACGATGCCTGTTGACAGCACTCAAGTATGCAAATAACACGAGGGGATTGCATCTTTGGAAATGTAACTGGGATAATATATAATTGTGGGACTTTCTGTAACATAGTTGACAGGTATCACAGTTGACATTTTTGCTGTTTTAATGCCTACAATCAACATGGCCACCTATAACCAAACACCACATGGCATTTTAACAGGCGGAATGACAAAATTGAGATACAAAATGACCAAAAAAAAAGACAGAAAATGGCAAAAACAAGACAGGAAATGACAAACTCGAGACAAAATGACAAAAATGAGATGCAAAACAAGAAAAAATTTGATATTTAGTTGGCTAGCAAGTTATTTATAAAGATATCGTAGAAACACTGTCCAAACTTGACTAAAACACTACTTTATATTAAATAACTAAGAAAGCCTTGGAGTCTTACCAGTCTTTTCTTCAGGAGGAAATGACATCATGTGGAGCAGGTCATGTGATCTGGACTAATTCGGACGATTATTTAGTTGACATTTTAGTGATATCCAGTCATTTTTCATTAATAAGTGATTGTTTCCATAATAAATAATTATGGCATTTATAAAGACATGATCATAATGAACATAAAAAACAAGTTTTTTTTTATTTACTTTTAACAAAAATGTATGCAAGATATATCCCATGGACTTCAAAAGTACCTCAATTACACATTGACCCAACTGCAGTAGCGTACATCTGCTGTTCCTGACTGTTAAAATGCCTAAAGAAACAGAATGGTTACACCAAATGGGCAGAAAGAGAGTCAACTAACATGCACATGAATCTCCAAAAAGCACCACTATGAAGTTCAGCTCACATTTGTACAGCACACTCTGTGATTTATTAAAAACTCAGACAGCAGCCAGCTTCTCTCGGTGTCTACATCAGTGTGTCTGCCCATCCTTGGGAAGATGTTACTATGGGGACGAAGAACTGTGCAAGAAATGCAGTCTGAAGGCACATTTCAGTCCGGTGAGTCAGTGTGTTTTGAGGCAGATGTGATGCCCTTCTATGCTATGCTCTGTATAATAATGGAATTATTGCCCAGATGGATTGTAGCTCGGGGCGTATAGCTCGCAGCACTGTGGAAGTGCATTTCAAGGTAGAGATTTTGGGGGGATTTTAGGCGCATTTGAAGGCTGAGAAGTGGAGGGAATAGTCATCTGTGTAATGATGGTAATATTATTACTAGGGGGAATGGCGCTAAATTGCAAAAAGGGCCGACTGGAAGTGAAATTCGAGCCAGAGAATCAGTGCAGATTTTTGAAGGGCAGCAACATATTGGAGTCAATTAGAAGTCATTTCGGGCAATTCGGGAGCTTAACTTTAAAACATCTGAAATTGGCAGGCGGTTTCGATCGCAGGTGCTTCCTTGCCGATTCGAAATGAAACACTGAGCTGGTATTATGGTTCTGAAGTTTCGAGCACATTCCTAATTAAAGGAGTGATTCAGTGCAGGTGGCTGTTGCCTGTGAAAGGTGTTCAAAAGTGCACTCACATGTGTCTAAGCTCACATAAGAAATGCATGACCGGGGGTTTAGTTCCATGTCCGCATAACAGCAGCCGCGATTGTGTAAGCACGTGCCAAACGTGCATCTCGGCTCTCGGGGCTCCTCCTCTTCAGCATGTCTGAGATCTGTCTCCTACAGACTGCCAGAGCTCTGGGTGAGGCACTTCAAAGCGCTATGAGAACTAGTTAGGCTGAGAGTGAAACAGGGGGGAATCAGCTTCTCTATTCCAATCAGCCCAGCGGATATATTCCACTCTACAGAGCCAGGGAAAAATTGCAAAAAATAGAGGGGATTTCAGCCCCTCATGGATACCTCGCAGCTTGTAAAACTTGCCAGAGTTAGCTGCGTTTAGAATCGTGAAGCATGATAAGGAGACAATATGACAGTTTAGGGAAATAAAAGACGGAAAAAAAGGGGTGGGGGGAGAGCTTTCATGCCAAAACATGCCCTAACGTCGGGTTTATTCACCATCTCCCCTCCTGCTTGGATGCCTTTGAAGAGAGGCAGCTAGCCCCTGGTCTAGGTTATTCTCCAAACACAGACTGCTATGTTTGGAAGCCTTAGAACTTTAGTTTCGGAATCCGCTTCTTTAGCTGGGATAGATCATTTATCCTGCTCTCTCCATCTCCCATGATATGTATAGCTTTTTGACTTCGAAAACTAGTAAAGGATAAGAGGGATAAAAAAAAGAAGCCTTTGGACCAAGAAAATTCAGACTTATAATAAAAATGGAGCATTATTCGAAGGCTTTTCTTCTATAAGAGCTATGTTTCAGATGAGTAGTGATCTCAACCATAATGGCAAATAACTATTCTATGTGGTTTCACGATAAGATAAAACATCATTTGATACTAAAGAGGGTTGCCGTATTAAAAAAAACCCATGTTTGTATAAATTACTCATCAGCTGGTGTAATTATGCATTGTACAATAATATGATTGGCTATCTTGTGTGAACAAGCACCGCTCCACACCTTTGATGCCACCGTGGACCTTTAGATGAATACAAGCCAAGCAGATTCAAATTGGAGGTTCAATTTATCTTGGAGCTGAGAATGGAGCAGGTGGATAATCACCGGCGCCCTCCAAAACGCTAGCTTTCATTCTGTCTAATGATCAAATCTATGTGGAAGCCATTAGCCTGCTATTCTACTGAAACCCCATCAAAATTCCTGTCAGAGGCATCTGAATATTATGATTTCAATTACTGTGGTTAGACGCGTCAAACACTGTAATAACGCCAAATCTGTATGTGTGTGGGTGGATGATGGGTGGGATGTGCATTCAACTGTTACTGTCTTGCGATCACAGTGTCTAACTAGCAGACACGCCGACGGTGATGTAACACATGAAGGTTGGAGTCACATCTCTTCTGATATAACAAAATAAACTGGATTGCTTGTGAAGAAGTTCAATTTAACGGCATCTGTGCTTATAGTAATAGCACTTTTAGTGTCTCTCAGAACAATTTAGGTGCTTGGGAAAGTGGACTAATGTAAAAGTGAGGAGAACATGGCTGTTTTACGCATGAAAGGAGGAGAAGAGAAGTGCTTACAAGTTGTGTGCATATTTCTTGCAATAAAAAGATGCAAAAATAAACTGTGACTGAGACGATTCTGTGGCTCTACTACATGTGCTGCAAACAATGTAGAAAATGAAACCAGATCACACTCTGCTCAGCCAACTATGTAATGACATCTTCTTAATTATATCAAGCATTCATTCAGGTATGTGGAACACACCCACTCCTTACACTTGCAGTCATAATTACTCAAAATCACAGATCTGGTGGGATGTCAAACACCACAAATAATGTACAAGGCCAAATATAAAACACTACCAGGAATTATTCTAAAATTGTTCAGTGGTCAAGAAGGAAGCTATAATTTAAGAAAACGCAACTTCAAAATGTGCTGCGCCCAGGAAAAGTTTGTGTTTCCGTATGTGGAGTAAGGATGTGGAACGGTTTGAATGTGGACTCAAAACAATGTCCAAACATACACCAGTTTAAAATACAGTACAAAAACATGATTTTTACATGATACATAGATGAAGATGGGGCTTGACCGATGCCAAGTGTTTACAGGAGTTAATGTTTATCTTGTTACGTACTTAATTGGTAACTATGAACAACTTATTGGTCTCTTGCTCTCTTTTCTTTAGTATGAGTGTGTGTGGAGGTCCATGCATGTATGTGTGTGCCACTCCTTTTTGAATATGTAGACTAGTCCAGAATTGTGGAATATTTCTTTTGCTTTCTGATTTTGTTTTGCATGGATATGTAATGTATATGTTTATATGTATGTATATATGTTAACTTGGTACCTGACTTTACATATTTGAAATAAATATCTCCTTCAATCTACATGTGGACTCTGGTGCAAACCCTACTTTTTTGTTCTTTTTTTTTCCAATTCTCAGACTTATGTGACATTCAGAACACTATGCAGTTCTCATTTAGAAACTGAATGCACATCTTTGGGTTGCATAAAGGTAAATGATCTACTAAAACAATGACCATCGTCCATATAAATTATGTTAAGTTCAAGAAAACACATCTTTTGTTAAATTAAAAAAAAATATCCAGGTAAAGAACTGGCCACAGTTTCCACACACAAAAGTCCAAATGGATTATCCAGCTGCATGTTTCATGATAAACTGTGTTAAACTTCTTAAGTTTGTATTGGACTTTCGTATTTTTATCAACATTAAAACCCTCTTTGATGACCAAAGTCATGATGAATAATGTCCAATAGTTTCCTAGATGCAGGCACAGCATGCAAAAGGAGTTTGGTTTGCCTCAATGAAGACGTAGCAAAAGGCTGCTATTAATTTTTCAGCCTTCCAAGAGGACTAAAGGCTCATCTCATGTCGCTAAATGTACATCCTTGAATCCTCTCCTTGCATTCCTCCCACCAGAAATGCAAGCAGAGGAGGCCTCAGACCCGCTGACTCAAGGCAATGTCAAATAAATATGACTGTATCGCCTGTCTATTGCATTGTTATACCCGACTGCTGTATTTTATCATCTGTCAGATGAGCAGAAGACAACTTACAGCGTATATTTACTTATAATTCAATGTAGAATGTACTCATGCCATACATTTTATTTAGTTATTTAACATGCAAATAAAGAGTGACTTCTGTTCAGATTGAGTAATATACAATACACGCACATCTGTCAGTCCTGCTCCTGACGTGGTTTGTGTGTTCCAGCAATGGAGGATGCCTCGTTTATGTCAGAAAAAAGGAGAAAAAAACATTATTGAAGACACGGTGAGGATACACCTGAGCCTCCTCACTCATAGCTCCACCAGCGTTTCTCCTCAAGATGGTTTTTAGGAATTGACACGTCCACACCAAGATTGATTTCCAGGTCACGGGCAGGAGGACGAGCACAGAGGACACCAAAAGGATGAAATTAGTGAAATTAGATAAAGTCTGAAGTGTGGTTGTAGTTTGGATTTTAAAGGTTTTAGGCCGGTACATAATATGGGGACTTCGAAATAGGTGAAGAATTCCGTTACATAGTGTAGTTACACAACCAACATATTTTGTTCTTTTAAAATCTTGCACTTGTAGAACCAAGACTCCTGTAATTACGACTGTCCTCTAAAACTCATTTATGTATTTATTTGTGTTTTTATGATGGGAGTTGTGCATTGAACCACTGCATGTTGTCAACTGCAACACCGAAGGAGAAGAAGTAGAAGAAAGAAGGTGACATGAACTCAGTGATGGTAATCCATGTTTTAGTCTGACATGCTCTAGATAAAAGTTTGGTATCGTCAAAATCTGTATTCAACATCTAAAGTACAAAAAAGGCACACTGTTGACTTCATGGCCTTTTCTGGTGCAAAGAGGCGAACATTTTGTCCTCTTGGTACCATGTATGTCTGCAAAAACTTCTAAACAACTCCACAGCTGTCACAACATTTCACTGAAAAAAAGCCAGCCTTAAGGTGGAGCAAGGAGAAAAGTTAAAGGATCAAAGTAAGCTAAGTTTGAAATTCTTCCACCACCCGATCGTTTGGCCAACGGACTGAGCGATCGACACTGCCATCCCCAGCCACTAGCACGGCTAAAAATACCTGCCATTGCTGTGGAGTCTGCCTTCATGTGTTGCTCTGCACAACTGTGAAAGGGTTGTGTAACCCCGAGAGGTATTTCTCAAGGAACTCCACACTGGCAGCAAACATATGATCTTATACGTAGATGCCCAACCTGTAATGTTAGTATGGCTTAATTCTTCACTGGCAGCCTTTACAAGCCTGTGGTGAAATGTCAGAGGGGGATCACGAAGTCTGGTCATTACAGAGAACACGGCAGCTGGTTGTTGTCCACACCTGCACATGAAAGACTTCATAACTTGTCAGTATGACTTCAACAGGGTTCTGTGCCTTCATCTACACAGAGCTTAGCACCTTTACCGGTTTTACTGCTGCAGGCTTGTAATCATGAATTCTTTACTCAGTAGAACTAAACAGAGATGCATTTCAGACACTGAAATATCGTAAAGAAATGCAGGAATTGTCCACAGGGGCATTTTTACATGAGGGATCATTCCTCTGAATGGCATTGGAAGCTTGATGCGAATCAACAGGAATCAACACCCAACTATGTTTACTCAAACATTGGCTACATCACTCGGAGGCTCCATTTCCTGGACATGGCGGCTCGCTGTGAAACGTTCTCTTCTTACAAAAACAATTGGGTGAAATGAGTTTGAGGCAAGCTTTACAAGATCTACGATGGTGTCGTGAGAAGTCGGACATCCACGCGATGTCTAGACCTCAACTTAACGACACACCTCATCTCTCGAAATGAAACACAATGCGATCAGAATGCCTTTTGGATCATTTAAGACACTCAGTGGACAGGAAGCACTCTAAAGTCTATGACAATCAGCCTACCATAAATATATACAGTAAAAATGCATAATTGAGTGCAAAATAAAACATTTCAGGAAGGGTTGAAGACTTTTATTTTCCAGTTTTGCTAAATCATATCTGGGTTGTGTCTTGAACAGCTGAGGGAGAATAAATGTTTTCTTTCTCTCAGGAAAAACGGGGAGAGAGGAAAACAGTAGTAGTGTAGCCTCTGTATTGTTTCCAGTCTCCCATTTTTCCCACTTCACAGCATCACGAGATAGGTAAGGGAGGGGAGTAAATTTGAACAGGATCCATTCCAATTGAGACTTTGCTGTGTTATTTTCAATCAGGCTCCCCTGATGCAGTTGCCAGCCCTTCACATTAACCCTCCCTCCCTGTTCTCCTGACCCTTCCATAGCTCCCGCCCTAATCCCACTCTCAACCCCAGCTTGCCTCCAAGGGATCAATTGTACAACAAATTCAATGAATTCTTTGGCAGGGCTTGGATTTCCTCTGAGAGCACCGGTTGCTCTTGAGCTTTTGAGTGAAACAGGCGATGGGAAAGGAGAGATGTTGTGGTGGTGGTGGGAAGGGGGTGAGCGGAGAATGGGTGGCGATGGAGGGAGATGGGGGAGGGAGCACCTTTGAGGGGGCCGCTGCATATTTAGCGATGGGCTTTGACGAGGCTTGGCAGAGATAGGTGGTGCATCGCAGAGTCTAAATGAAAGGCGCCAGACGGAAATGAAAGGGGGCAAAGGATAAGATCAGGAAATACAATAAGGAGCTGTCTTGTAAACACGCCTTGATGCCAAAAACAGATAATAAAAAGAACAGGCTGATGAAGCAGTACTTTTATTTTGCTTGACAGAGGGGTGTGTCCAGGTCATTATTTTATTTTGGGGGGGTAGGTTTAGGAAGCGCTTCTGGCATTACGCTGACACCGACATTATTTGTTTGAAGAGCTAAACAGCTCTTTGTAGTTTCTGCTATATTTCCTCCCATCCTCCACCACCTCCACCTCTCCTCATCTCCTTTCACAATCTTTTAAAAGTAAAAGAGAAGGGAGAAAAAGACCTTAACAATACAATCAGAGAGAGCCGGAGTACTTGTTATGCAGTGCTGTGCTGTGAATTAAAAGATCCCTCTGAGACGTGCACAAAAAATACCAGCTAATAAGATTCATAATGCGTATGAGTAGAATATGTAAGTAAAGATTTGGAATTATTATTGATTTTATTCATGCATTCTGTAAAAGGCCATCATAACAGTTAATTAGCTGTAGTTGGCCTTATACATTATGTATCTTTTCCAATATAGAACAAAAGAATGGATGGTGTTTTCAAAAAATATGCCTCCAAATGTTTAACAGGAGTACACGGGGTAATTAGCCAAATATGTGTGTGAGCGACTCCTCTTTTGAAATTATGATGCGTTTATTTCTTTGCCCAGAGGGACTTCCAAAATGGCAGGACAAAGGAAGTGGACGAAGTACACCATGTATACCAAAGGATGTTCCAGCACACTAATGAGTAGAAGGATCGGCGCAACTCTTTCGCACAAAGGAAAGAGTCTATAGATCAAGTACATGACTTTAGAAGATTGTTCTAATTGCATATAGTTATTATGCAGCGGGTTTCTATCCAAACATATTATACATAATATGCAGAGTCTATTAAATCCATGAGTTTGCCTTGCATTAACAAACAGATGAACTAGATACGGGTGTAAGGCCAGTTTTACTTTCTGCATCTGTGAGTATGTCAGGGTCCTTGTGGCATAAACATCTACTCAAGCTTATTATGAGTGTGCTGCGAAAAAAAATAGCGTTTTTGCAACTATTGCCTGATCACACAACTGTAAGGGCAGATCTGCAATACATTCATGGAACAGGATCCTTCCAGTCGTATAAAGTATTGTAACAACAACTAGACATCCACACCTCTTCTGTTTGCGCATCTATAAAGTAGTGTAATCAAGGCTTAAGGCCTATTCCCATTGCGTGCCAAATATAATTGCATGAAAATGCAAAACTCCTCAAGCCAACTAGACTAGACTCCTATTGGATGCATGTAACTGGTAATGTCAGGATGTTGCTGTGGGGAGCACATTTCACTTCACAATAAATTGCTGAAAATCAATGAAAACTGTCAACTTGGCTGTGATTCTACATTAAAACTAGGGCTAAATAATGCATCTAATCATACCTTTCTCAGTTTCCTAATTTCGGTCACACCGGTAACACTGATGCACACTTCAGCATGGTAAGTGGTGGAAATGAACCAACCGAGAAGAAGATGCACTGTCAGCGCACAAGAAAATTTGGTGAACAGTGGTAGAAGACAAGACGGCATTGTTGGGAAACTATTTCTTAACAAAAAACACTTCCCGATGTGAGCTTGGATAGAAACATGGTTGCACTTCAAGCCTACAGTATCACCTCAATGCAAAAAAAAGTTACTGCGAGCATGAACATCAGAGCTAACGTAAGCTACGATGGTCCTGGTACAGGCAAACGGTGTAGCCAGCCCACAGTAGACTTGAAATAATATCTTTTGAAGACACTTAAGATGCTTAAATTCACAAGAAGTCTAAAAATGTGGAATATAATAGCTATTATTGCCATTTTTGCTGTTTAAGTTCATGTATTTATCTATTCATTGATTCAGTTGTCAACCAAAATGAATTTGAATTCAAAAACATTCATTATTGCATCAAATATTGCTATTTGATTTTTAAAAATGCAATTATTCTTGTCCTGCCACTAATTAAAACTAAATGTACAATATGGTGGGCCAACTACTGCTTTCTGATGCTGTCAGTGTGAATAATTTTGGAGCATCAAAAATCAGCGTTTGTAGACGTTTGTTTGCAGTCATTAGAGGTCTACTTTGAATTTGACAGTCATATTAAGAACACATTATTAAATCATGTTTATTTCTTGAATATTTAATCATATTTTGTGGCATCAAGATGCTAGTTGTTAATGCGTTTGTAATAAGTTTGAAGTAGATGAAATTATAAGCATGAAATCCTATAAAAGTCTAAATGACCTATTAATATATAAACACATTAGATGACATTGGGAACTTTGGGAATTTTCCTAGTGGCCTGGAAAACCACAGCATTAATACTATATACGGATATATAGGGCATTTACAATGACATTTCATCTTTAAAGGTTGATTCTTGCTGTTTGATGACACTTGTCTCTACAGAATCGAGTTGCTATCATCCGATTATGAGCAGAAAAAGATTATTACAGAAAAATAATGACAGACAGGGCCGAAGTATAGTCATACTCTGCCATCTCTGCTGTGGCAAAACCGTCTGGTGAAATCAATAACAGCAGGGAGAAGTTTTCATCACACGCAAAACAGGAATCGAAAGAGAGAACCTGCAGGCAGCAGCGATGAGAAGGTACCAAACAAATTAAAAATCGTTGCTGGCTGATGCTGCAGAGTGTATTAAGATACGATGGATTTAGCAGCAATCTGCAGGCGATGATGAGGACAGTGAAGAGGCAGAAACATGAGAGGGGAATGAGCAGGGAGCAGCTGCTTTGTCATGCTTGCATGCTGTGTGCTGGGAAATAGTTACATGACCGTACGAAACATTCTCATTAACCTTGGAGCTTTTAATGCTGGAGTCCTGCTGCAGCTTTGACCATTTGCAAGGTTTATCTGTGTAAAATTTCTAAACGGTTTTCAACTTCCACTATAAATGAGTGAAATAAACATGCAAATCTGATTGTTGCATTGTAGCTTAGATGGCATAGAGTATCTGTTAATCTGTTAACCCAGCAATAAAAATGATTTGTTAGATATTCTAGAGCAGAGGTGTCAAACATGCGGCCCGTGGATCAAAAGTGACTCTCCAGAGGGTCTAATCCGGCCCTCAAAATGTAAAAATTACAGAGCATACATTACCTGCAGGTTGTAAATTTGTAAAACTACAAATTTAAAATAATTTCTATACCAAGACAAGTTGTTTTGATTATAAAGTAAAATACTAGATTGCTCATTGTTCTTTTGTCATTCTGTCTTATTTTTGTAATATTTTGACTTGTTTTGTTTCTCTTTTTGTCATTTTTTGTCTCATCTGCCATTTAAGTATTTTTTTTGCAGGTTATTTGTAATGCCTTGTAAAAAGATACTTCCTTAAATGTGAACATTTTTGCACGTAAACAAAGGAAACATTTGGAGTTGTGGTTACTTATAAGGTATTACTGCTGTGATTTTACTGGTCCGGCCCACTGAAGATCAAGCTGAGCTGAATGCGGCCCCTGAACTAAGAACAGTTTCACATCCCTGTTCTACAGTCTAAATAAAGAGGTAAAAATGGCTCTGAATCTAAAAAGAGAAAGAATTGAGGTGAAGTGAGCAGCACAGATCCAATTAGTGGTGCACTATTGAATGTTTTTAACTTGATTTGCTTTTCCTTCAGGAGTAAAACCTTCAAAATTCAGTTCATTGTTTTACATTTGAGTCAAACATGAACAGTACAAATGAGCAAAGTTGCATCAACTTGCGGCCGCTTGACAGCAAATTCTTGGATTACTTTTTGCTGGATGACAGCACGTGCCAGTTGTCAGGCAATTCCGTGTGCCGTTTACGCCACTTTGCAGTGTAGCGCCAAAGAAGACAAGTCTCGCCTTTCAACAGTTTGAGCGCCGCGTTCTGCCAGATGGCTCTGTCTTTCTATAAATGGAAACTTTATGTGGATGTGAAGATTAAAAGATGTCAACACAGAGCTCATTAAAGAACATTTACAGGTGTAAGAATGTATTTGTGGCCTGCTTACACGTCTCACAGTTAAGCGGTGTTGTTGACTGCTCACACTGAAAATGCTTTTAAGCTGGAATAAAAAGCAGATTGTTTGAGCCATCAGCCTGAGCGGTATTTAGCATTACAGACAAACTTGGTTTTATTTGCAAAACCTTTGAAAAACCAAATGCTGTGACTGTCTATGTGTGATCTAAGGTACATTTTTCCTTTCCAAGGCAATGAAATGCTTCATTTTTGTGGTTGTTTACTGAAGAAATGAGAAAATTCTGCAACTTTTTTCTGCAATTAAAAAAAGAAGCACTTTTATAAAACCAAGTGGAGCCAACGATTATTCAAAAAAGACTGAGCTGGACCCTATTTTGTTAAATTTCCTGATAAATTGCTCCAGTTCAATTCATTAAGTAAATCATAAGTGACATGCTTGCGGGAAAGAGGATACAACTTTCACAAAATATTGCATCATCAAAGCGTTTTCAAGATCTTATGGGATTTCTGTATGAAAGATGCAAGTTACATACATGAAGGCAGACTTGTGCAATATGGAAGCCTCGACTGTGTATTATACATTTTTGAAAGGACAGCATGTCATGTGTGGAACATCATAAAGATACCTAAAGCACCCCACATAGGTCTGCACAGGGTATGGGGAGAAGTTCATTCCTCTGGAGTGGGGCTCCTTTACTTATACAGGAAATTTTCTGCATTTTTTTGGCAATTCATGTAACCTAATAAAGCCAGGTTTTATTTGATATTTTCCGTTGTACAGATTTAGTTATGCTACTGTAAGGCACCTGATCAAAAGGAAATTGTATGGGAAATCTAATATGAACACACCTCGGAGCATGCAGAGATGTTACAGAATTGGTTAAAGCGATCTGAGGCTTTGAAAACAGGATATCGGCACGAGAAGACAGAGAAAACTATTCCTGTGACTGTTCATAATACACCGAAACCACACGGCGGTGACAAATGAAAGCAGCCCGAGCCGAGCCGGACAGCTGGGCGTGATACATGAACCTCATTCTGCACTACAGGCAACCACATTCATTGCCGATTTAATGGTGTGTCTAATTAGCTTTTAATCATATTTTGATTCAGCCTCTTTCACTTCTGTGGAGTAAACCTGGATTTCTCCCCCGAGTTCATTAAGTCCCAGTCGGATGCGGCATCATTTCCGATGACGTACTTCAGACCTCAGGTAATAATGCAATGTTGGTGAAAATTCTGAAAGCTATTGACAAGCCAGATCGTGAACTACAGTGGTGGAGAAAAGTTTTTGGATGCCCCATGCATTTTGTTCAGTTTGGGACACATTCTCTGTTATGACTTGACCGACAATGTTGAGAACTGACATATTGAAACTGTCAAAAAATTTGTTTTGGTAGTTTTTCTCTTTTGTGTCTGTCTAATGCAGCCACACCTTTGGGAACACAAACATGATTTTTCCACAAATATTTCCTCGTATTAGAGATTGTGTAAAATTTTAAGGGTGTCCGACAACTTTTTTCCACCACTGTACATTCATCAGGTAAGGAATAGAGTCACCGTGCAGGAAAACACTTGGAAAAACCATGAACTTCACACCACCGTACAAGCTGCCTTTTTCTTCCAGTTGCTGTCAACCGTCTGTTCTGGGTAACAACACCTTCCTGAACTCTAGGTAGGTGCCAGACCATCATGCATTTTTAATTTGCTTTGTCTCAGGGATGCAGGCAAGGTGTCAAAATGAGATAAACGTCATGCTCCAGAGGTAATTACAAATTCTCTACTGAAGTCCGGGTCATTTCTCCAAACGCTCTTAGAGAAACAATGACATAGGGGAAAAAAAGAGAGAAAAAAAAATATTTTTCAACTTCAACTCAGCCTGTCCTTTGTGAGAGTGGTTGTTAATTCCCCAAAGTCACTTTCCCTGTCTGTCTTAAGAACGGAGTTAGCGGAATCGTTTCCGCCTCATTTCCTAGGCAACCTCTGAAACCGACTCCTGTGTCAGGCCAACCTGTGCTGACAACCCCCTGCTGGAGAGCACAACCATCCGTGCACGCACACAGCAGTTTGAAATCCAGCATGACGTCTTGGATCTTCTCTCCCTCCTTCTCAAGTCTTGATTGACTAGCTTCTGCTCACATCCAGGGTCATTTACGTTGCAGAAGGGAGAAGAAAGGAGATGGCGGAAAGAGACAGATCAGATAGAAATCGCCCAGTAAGGGGAATGAAAAGCAGAGGTAAAAGAAAAGAGGAAGACCGGTCTCATGTCTAGCTGTCAAAAGCCCCCTGCTTTGTGAAGCTGAAAACCTTTTTTCCCTTCCTTCCTCCTCCTCCTACGGATTTTCTTTTCTTATTTCAGGAAGCTCCCCCTGGGATTTTGTCGTTAATTTATTTCTGTGGAGCAAAGTTGGACTTGAGCTGCAGAAAACAAGAGTTTGTCAACCTTGCAGCCAGGGCCACACAGGGAGACGCTTCGTATGGAAATTATTGTGGTAGATAGATTTCAAAGACGGTTTAAGTTGTTTGATGTGTTACATAAAATGGTGAAATTATCACTAAATATAATCTTTTTTGTACAATTAACTTGGAACCTTCTTTGTGTTCTTGAAAACAAATCCCCACAGCTTCATTTGGTCAATGTTTGGAATTTGAAAACTAAAAATCACCATACTGTCAGTGCTCTTGAAATATTTTCAGTGGTGTTCAAGTCCCAGCTTTGGTCGGGTCACAAGGATGTCCAGAGAGTTGAAGCCACTCGAATCTCATCTAGCGGCTCTGTGCTTGAGGTAACTGTTGTGCTTAAGGGTGAATCTTCATTTCAGTTTCAAGCTGTGTGCACTCTAAAGCAAGTTTTCTTGAAGGACTAGAGAGGATTTGGCTCACGTTGCTGGTTCATCTGAGAGTGTGGGACATGCAGACACCATTTAGCAGTTTAAAAAAGAGCTAAAATTGTGCAATAATGAGAAAAAAAATGAGGAGGACTATCCACAAAGCAAAGTAAAGGTGATCAATACGCAGCCACAATGGAATTGCCTAATCAAAAGTAGAAGAAACTGTTTGTTCTGTGAAGCAGTACTTAAGAGAGAGAGTTGTGTGTTTACAACTGAGTCAAATATGTGGGCTGTTGAAAGTTTTGCTTTTAGAAAAGAAATTAAAGGGGTTGTATACAATATTCAGAACCACTGGATGTCACTAAAGCATCTCTGAAAAAAAAGATGGCCACACCTCTCCTTAACTTCATTTTCATTTACAACACACAAAAGCCAACAAAAAGCTATTGGTCAACGTAGTGGCAAATGAGTAATGCTGTCCTAACTTGACTCGAACTCTTGATTTCACCTTTGTTATATATGTTCTGCTCCGGTTCGTGTATCTCTGTTTCACTGTGTCTCACACTGAACGGAAATGATGCTCAAAAATGCACATCCATCCATCCATTCTCTATACACCACTTTATCCTCACTAGGGTTGCGGGCAAAAATGCACATAAATTACACAAATAAAATGCATTTTTTTAAATGACCGGACGACACTGATACTTTTACAACAGTTTCAAAGGGAGGGTTTCACATGCACGAACGTACACTATCATTCAAAAGTTTGGTGTCACTTAGAAATGTCCTTATTTTTGAAAGAAAAACTTATTTTAGTCATTTAGTTGACATTTTAGTGATTTCCAGTCATTTTGTATTAATAAGTAATACAGTGAACCCTCGTTTATCGCGGGGGTGACGTTCCAAAATGAACCTGCGATAGGCAAAATCCGTGAAGTAGTCAGCTTTATTTTTTACAGTTATTATACAATACTGCACTTGGGGGAGCGCTGAAGCTGCAGCCAGGTGGACGCCGCGGCGGTACTCTTGCCTCAGAGAGCGGGCCGGCTGAATCAATTGGAGCAGTCGGGGGTGGGGAAGGCTCGCGCCTGCGCTCTTCTCCTGGGGAACGCGGCAGCGGTGGCCAAAGACGGCTGGGGACCACGTCCACTGTCCGATTGACGGCGGGGGAAAAGAATAAGGCTGCTCCGTCGGCTCCGTCTTTCAGGGTGTCTCACGACATGGAGACCAAGGAGAGAAATGATCCAGCGCTCCACAGCAGGCAGCGCTGGCCTGTATGGCAGAGGAGACGAGGCGCGGAGACTGTTCACGTTGGTCAGTCCCTTAGCCAATCAGGATGCAGAAAACAATGCGCTGTTTAAAAAAAGCATAAAAAACTGCACTAAAAAAATCCGTGAAACAACGAAGCCGTGAAAGGTGAACAACGTTATAGCGAGGGTTCACTGTATAATAATAATAAATAGTAATAAATAAAAATGGAATTTGTAAAGACATGATTAGAATACTTTTAATAAAAATGTATGCTAGAAATATCCCATGGACGTTAAAAGTCCCTCCATTATATATTGACCCCTGCTATCATCATCCTATTATAGATTTTTTGCCTGATGTAGCATTTGTAATTCAGGTGATAGACCCCATTTACATGTGATATTTACATCTGACTTCCACTGTGATTTGATCAGCACAGCAAAATCAAAGGTCACCTGCCTCTCCCTGCTAATTTCAAGCTCAAGCCAATATTTTACTATAAATATGTAAATGGACATTATCAGCTGAATCTGCAGCTCTGCTCCACTTTAACTTGTTTTGTTGTGAGGTTTGGCTAATTGTTTTGCCACCCGACGGATAATCGGCTCTGGCAGATTCTTGCAGCTCTGCAGACCAGCTTGGTTTAAGTGCACTATTGTGTTCCTCATCCTCTCCTCAGTTTCAATCACGGCACTTCCCAGCCTTTACCCTTTTGCACAATGGAGCCGCTGCCCTGGGAACACTGCTTTCGCAAATCTTTACACTCCTCCTGGAATGATG
Organism: Acanthochromis polyacanthus; assembly: GCF_021347895.1. Taxonomy (NCBI): domain Eukaryota; kingdom Metazoa; phylum Chordata; class Actinopteri; family Pomacentridae; genus Acanthochromis; species Acanthochromis polyacanthus. The sequence continues at coordinate 23,567,098 of NC_067134.1, read as the reverse complement.
CCTCTATGATGATTCTATCTCGGAGGGTTTCGGGGCTTTGTGTTTGCTCTTACATCCACCGTGAAGAGGCGTGGGCTTTATTTAGACAAGCTTTTCAAAATCATGTCCAATCAAAATGTCCCAGCTGAACTGCAGTCACACTCGACAGATGTGATGATTTAAGGAAGCAGCATGCCTCTCAGATCAACTGGGAGAGTCACCATGAAGGGCATGATGTATTTCTGTCAAAAAGAAATATATTTAACCTACTTTGGAATGTGAAACACTTTAAAAGCAAGTGTCCTCATTTTGAGCTCAGTTATCAGACGTTCTGATGAAGGTCAACTGGTTGCAACTACTTTTTTTTGGGAATGAACTGTGTCAAAAATGAATTGGGAAATATGCTATTTACAATTTTAGAATAACATCCCTTTTGACTTTTTGAGCCTGATTTTCAGTGTAGATTTGGAAGAGGCCCTGTATTCTGATGCTGCCAGAGCAGATGGGACAAACAGCGCTTTTCTTGAAACTATCGACAATGAACAAGTTGCCATTTGGTAATTTAATGAGAGAGAAGCAGTTTAGAGACAGGCAGTTGCTCTAAACATGTACAAATTACAGGCAGGCTAACAGCAACAGAGTGGGATGGTTAGAATACCAAAAACCAACACAGCATTTTGGCAAAAAGAGCCAAAAAGTGGCAGATTTTTTATTTATTTATTTATTTTTTTAACTTGGGGCTTAATGACTGGAACAAGATGTCAGATATATTGGTGAATGAAGTTTGGGTACGCAGGGAGGAGCAAATCTGACGTGAAAAGCAACCATTTGGAGAAGTGATCTCTTTCAATGTAGCAGCGGACTTATTCTCATGCTGTTTGGGATAGTAATGATTTTGTTGAAGGAATTCTACAAACTTCACCAACCTTATTTACACAGCTGCTGGACAAAATCTGAGATAGATGCAAGCAGTGCATTTGGTGACATTTAGAAGAGAAGAAATCTGTCAGCAGGAAGAAAAGAATACAAACAACACTATGACAGCTAAATTGTCTCTTAAAGTCGGAGTGCATGAATGTTTGCATATACATGAGCTCACATAATGCTGATTAAGCCACCAGGTAAATCTCTGCATGATGCACTGTAGTGGAATTTAGAATCAGATTTCTGTGGCAACATTTAAATGGGGATGCATAGGGGCTCGGTGGTTGTCACTTTTGGATTGTAGCGAGAAGATCCCTGGTTTGCATGCCGGCCTTCCTGTGATCTTTCTGCATGGAGTTTGTATGTTTTCCCTGTGCAGTGTGGGTTTTCTCCTACACTTCAAAAACATTCTCAGGTTAATTGGCGATTGTAAACTGTCCATAGGTGTGAATGCAAATGTCTCTATGTGTAGCCCTGTGACAGAATGGTGACTTGTCCAGGATGTCACCTGCCTTCACCCTAAGTCAGCTGGGATAGACTCCAGTCCCACCATGACCCGAATAAAGAATAAGCAGTGTATAGATATAGAATGGGTGGACATTTATGCGCAAGTCATGCTTTTTACGTCAGTTTAGCAGGAAAATTTTGGCTGCAAAGAGTTGCCAGACTCCAAAAATCTCTATCTGTCCAGGGATGAGTGCAATTCCAGTTGAGGAATTAATGAAGCTTTGATAAAGATCCTAAAGATGGTGTTTGACCTCCACAAAATCATTTGCAAGGAAAGATTGGTCACACCGAATACTCAGCTTGAGACATGACGTGTAAAAGCAAGTTCCTGGTGATTAATATTTGGTTGTACTTTCAGTCAGATGTGCAAAGAAATGCTAAAAAAAATTTCAAATAAGATTCCTTGAATGTCTACAATAGAGGTAAAAAGCGACCATAGCAATAAAGGCTACAATGGAGTCTACACTACCGTTCAAAATTGTGGGGCAATTTCATGTTTTCTGTGAAAATTGACACTTTAATTCATGTGCTAACATAACCGCACAATAATTTTCTAATCATCAATTAGCCTTTCAACACCCTTTGCTAATACAATGTAGCATTAGAACACAGGAGTGATGGTTGATGGAAATGTTCCTCTGTACCCCCATGGAGATATTCCATTAAACATTTCCAGCTAGAATAGTCATTTTAGATATTAACAATGACTAGACTGCATTTCTGATTAATTTAATGTTATCTTCATGGAAAAATGTGTTTTTCTTTAAAAATAAAGACATTTCTAAGAGACCCCAAACTATTGAACAGTAGTGTATATTAGTGCATGTGAAACCCTCAATTTGAAACTGTAGTGCTTTGTACAAAAGTGTAGTCCGCACACTTATAGAAAGGGCATTTCTAAGTGACCCCCAACTTTTGAACGCTAGTGTATATGGAATAATCAAGGAGGCATCCAAGAAAAGCATCATCTGCTCTGACTAAAAAAGAAATGTCGTATTTAGAGATAAAACTACAAAACTGCCACAAGGGGGAGACTAAAGTACTGCAGGTTTAAAGTGTCATGTTGAGCAACTTTTCTGATAATATTGCATGTTTGGAGGCGAAGTACAAAACAGAATTACACACAACCAACACATGCTGAGAGGAAAGAAGAATTTTCATTACGAGCGACAGATGCGACTGATGGATAAAATTAATTTGCCAGCATTAATTTGGATGGAAACAGGGGGAAAAAATACAAGCAAGGAATTACATGTTTACTTCCACATTCCATCTCATTTCCTCTCCTCCCTTTTATCATGGCACACCGGTGTCCTGCTGATTGTTCACGCTTTGAAAAAAACAGAAACACACAGAAAAAAATTAAAAAAAGCTGAGAATCAAACAGACAGAAGAGAGCGCGGAGCAGCACATGGAGAAGATTTGCCTCCATGTGTCTTTTGTTTTCTCTAAGGCGCTCGGGCTGCTACACACCTATGTTGACGCACACAAACACATATTGAGGCTCGTCTCGCTGGCTTATTAATACACAAAGCGTCTCAGGGATTTTCAGGAGCATTTATTGTTCATTACGACACATGCGGCATGTGTGCTCGCACTACTCCCACACTAATATTCACAAACAGAGGGCCCCCTATTCGATCTTCTTTTGGAGTGAGCTTTTAAGTCGTCATGCGAGTCGAAACTTTGCCCGTGCGTCACGCTCATTTGCCATTTCTCATTTGCGCAGACCTCGAGACCGGCCTATCTGAGTAACACAGTTGCTCCATTAACACTCCACAACTAACACGGTGCTCATATTTGCTGGATTAAGTGCATTCTCTTGCTTCATAGGTATTTTACAATGTCCGTTTCGTCTCGCTGAAAAGAATTTGAACTTGGCACCTTGGAGTCAAATAAGGAGGCTGAAAGGAGTGAAAAAGATGATAGCGAGGCAGCCGGCGTCTTCTTCTTTGGCTGTTTAAGATGTAACATGAATTCTCATTAGGGTTGGGAAAGAGGGGGGAAGCTGTTGCAGATGGAGTAATCCTTGGCAGGCGCGGCGGCGAGTGCGCTAATATTTCCAAAAGCATTAATATGTCAAGCGCATTCGGTTGGTGTGGGGATGTGTGTGAGTGTAGGGGGGTGTTTGACTGGTGGATCTGGAAGTAGGGCACCCACAGAGGGAAGTCGACACACACGGCAAACACTCCCGGCATCAATGTGACAGAGACAGACACACACCCAGAGCTGAATCATCCGAAAAAGTGTCGCCGTCGCCACCACCGCCGAACAGCAACAGCCTGTGCGATTTGTTCATGCAAATTTAGGCCCAATCACACCCACGCTGGCTTTGTTTTGGAGAGGAGAGGAGACATGGGGAGAAAGGTGAAAGGAGACTTTTTAGATAAATAGGAAAGAACAGATCTCATCGGCGGCTGGATTTATCCCACTACAAGCACGAAAATGGGACGAGTTAGCATGATGAGGATTTTTGCTAACGCCACGCAGCAACAACTCCTCTATTTTAAGTGATTTAAGGAGGGGGGAAAGAATATTTCCAGGAAACTTTTCTACGTTTGGCTTTATTTCATAAAAAGTCTAACAGCTTACGCAGTGATTCATGCAATTTCTTCTCTTCCTGGTGCATTTCTGACCTTTGAAAATATACTGTATGGCACTAGCCCAGGTACTGAACCCAGCGGCCCTGAGGAAATGCTAATCAGCCTGTAGGGACTGCAGAAAGGCCGGTATACAGTAGCTCTGCCGGAGCCACTGTAGCCCCTAGCTAACAGATAAGTCTACGTTTAGACATTTAATATGATTCCGAAGGCTGATATAGTGCTGTCGGTGCCCAGTGCTGCTCCCTGGGACTACATCTCACGGAAATACACCAACAGGATGTTAGTCTGGAGGACAAAAAGGTGACCATGGCTGCCCCAAAAAAAAACACAAAAAAAACTGATGACTGGGAGGGAAATCTGTGTGGCAGTTTGTATCTGATAGGAATATAACATATTCCCACACATATGAATTTGTAAAATGTTTGTGGGCCTAAATGAGGTCGGAGGAATCACCTTGAAGCGAGGAGCTTTGTGCTCGCGGATCGGCATCAAAACACGACGTGTTTGCCGAACAAAGAACGCTTCATCAACAAAAAAGAAATCGAAGGTTAAAGGCATCACAGTCCGCCCACACTGTTTTGAGCGACGGGAGTGACAGGTTGATCTCTGAGAAGGAGGAAAACAGTTAACATCAAGGAGTCCTTTTCTTAACTTTAGAAGACAATACGACACATTCTTCTATTATTCCAGCTCTATTGTCATCATTGACCTCGATTAAATGACAACAAAAGTGGTGTGAATTTAATTTTGTTAAGCAATTAACCTGAGAGGGGGGGGAGAGAAGCAATCTCATGCTGTTTTCTAATATTTCCAACCACAATCTGGTTGTGTTTAAGGCTGGCATTTTGCAGCAATGGCCAGGTTAGTATGCAGGACTTTTAGAATAATGAGCTCATAAGTCTAAATTACCTCCTTGTAACCCCACTTAAAAAATTTTTGTCCTTTTTAAAAATTAATTCCAGAATTGTTTAAATATGTTCTTGCATTTTTCACTTCCCTTCAGAATATTGTACATGCTTCCTCTGCCAACCCTGAGAATAATTCATGGGAAAATAGTCTGTGACATAGCTGCCACCACAGTTTAAACTCGCATTATTTAATCTTTTATAATTATTTTTGGGCCGCTCACAGACATATTCACTTTCCAAAACTGGCGTTAATTCGATTGTGTTTCTACTCACCACATGCATGTAATCCCAATAATCATTCTGTTTAACTTCAGTTTCTGCCAACTGTCTGTTTTGTTTGCTAGCATGTGGTGTTTACTGCTAAAACAGCCGACAGGAGCAGCAAGGAGTCAACTAAAATATTAAAGCTGCGAGCTGCAAAACCAAAACAATGAGCTAAAAGAAGCTAAAATGCTTTATCGAGCTGAGAGAAACTGCAGAGTTAGCTGGAATTTTTTGTTTAGACTCCTTTTACATAATTCATAGTTTCTGATCTGATAGTAATACACACAAATATTGATTGAAGCAGCTTTAATGTGTGAATATTTAGCTAAATGGATTTGCATCCACGGCAGTGTGATTTTCTTAAAAGGTCTGACAAAGGTAAAACATGGGCCTTGAAGTGAGATTATTTTGTCAGATACGTTGATCTCAACATTAAGAATGAAAATCTTAGGAGTAACAAAACACCTTACAGATAGAAAAGTGTCTTCAAAAATGTTTTTTTTCTTCAAAGTTTCCTTCAGTTAAACTGTCACAAATCAGAAGTTATTATCATAGATCTACACTCTGACAATCAGCGCACCTCTCCCAGAGCAGGAATCCAGGTGTTATGCTAATTTCCACAACCAGGTCAAGTCTGTTGTTCAGTCTTCATGCACCTTTGAGATCTTTCAAAAATTAGACCCTTTCCTTCCACATAAAACTTGTTTTCCATGCTGATGAATACTCTAATTTTGTCCAAACTACAACTGATCCAGAGGGATGCAGCAAGACGACTCATTAAAACCAACAAAAGAATACACATCTCACACTGGTTACCTGCAGGTTTTAGAAATGATTTTAAAGTTGTAATAATTACCTTTTAAGACTCTGGGGTTGGCAACTAATTACATCTCAGTTTGTCTCTGTTAGACATCTTCTGGTTGAGGTTTGTTAACAATCCATCAAATTTAAGTCCTTTGCTACCTCAACTTATATATTTTCTGTATAACATCTGTCTTTATTTACAATTGCAATCTTCCTTTCATCATTGTTGGTGCCATCTGTGGCAATAACTGGCAATTGCAAGTGTGTTTTTGAATGTAGCCTATAAGACGGCATGAGACAATTGCAAGTTGGCACCGGAGTAACGCCTCCAAGGCTGTGTCTGGCCACAGTAACTTTTACTTGTAACCTAAGGTCAACAGAAAACAAGTTAACACTTCACAGACAAGTGAATCTGGCAGAAATAGACCTTCTCTGTGATGGAACACACTCAAAATACCTGGGTGGCTGGTGATTTGGCAAATTTATAAACTGTAAATGCAAGGATGTTTAAATAACATCATCAATGGGTCATCGAGATTGCTAGTAATTGGCCAAGTCTTTTGCTACCTCATTTGATATTATATCTGAATAATGTCTACCTTTATTTACAGTTGCAATCTTCTTCTTATCATCTTTGGTATAATCTATGACAATAACTTCCAATTGCAAGTGTATTTTTGGATGTTGCCTGTAAGACGCCATGAGACAATTGGATACATTGTAAATGTCATAGGCTCAGTTGCAATAGATTTATTGCTATGCATTGGAACGATTCCTCAAGATTGCCATGGTAACATTAAAAGGCAATTTAAAGTTGTAGATGAAATGTGTTATTCTTCTATTATCCCTGATGTCTTTGTCAAACACATTGTAATTTGCTCTTTAACAGTGTGAAACAAATAAAGTCCCTATTATAATGTAGCTAGACACCTTAATAATGGCACCTTAAAGATGTGTGACTCTAGATATATAGTAGAATGCATGTAACACCCAATTAAATCAACGTAATCAAAGCTTTGTGCACAGAAGACAGCACTTCTGCTTTGAAACTTCACAGATCATCATTATGTAGCACTTCAGAAGTGAAACAGGGATGTATACTTTGAGCTATTCACGGGCGTTACATACAGCAAGCTCACCACCCCTGCTCTCTCTCTCATTTGATGCATATTAGGACTAAAAGCTATTGATTGATAAGATGTAGGTCAGTTATGATTTAAAATTGCAAAGTTTTGATCACCAGCTACATGCACTCGTTCATGCCGCAGCTCTGCCAAAAGCCCTCCATCTTTATGCATCTGGTCTGTGAGGTTGAGTGCATGGAATAGAAATTAGAGTATCACATTTATTTATTTTTTCACAGTATTTGAATATGTGCTGTCTGAACACCCTGCCATGCACTTTGTCTTTCCAGACACTTAACCGGCCTCAAAACGTGACACGTCACTGGCAGGATTAAGATGAAAAACAACGCACTCCACTACTATTTGCTCACACTCTAAAATCTACTGTAACTGCACGACACGACAACACAGCGTTCAGCTTTGCAGGCAAAACTGTCTCTTTGTCCCTTCTTTTCTCGTGCTCGGTGTCATCCGCCGTTTCTCTCTCACCCTTCCATCTGCTTCAACTATTGTTCTCCACCTCTGTATTTCCTCCCCTTCTCACTCTCTCTTCCCTCTCTCTGTGCCGAGTTGTCGATGGAATGTTAAAAGCCTCTAACACTGTGATGTCCCTGCAGACCTCGCTGTCCTGAGAGCCGAGGCTGAGCTGAATGCTAAACGGGCCGCGGCGCAGTCGCCACCGGGCCGGGTCCTGTTTGATGCGCAACCTGGAAGTGAAATGACGGATGTGAAAATGTGTCAGAAAGAGATAGTAGGGGGGGAGAGAATAGGGGTTACAAATGGGGCGGCAAATGAGGCAAATCACCCCGGTCTGGTGAAACAAAGTCCTCCACTGTAAATCCTTTCAAACATTTATGCATTCGACTGATGCTGCAAACCACAAAGACCTGGTTAAAAATACACTCGGTCCCCACATACTCGACAGACGAGCTTTCTTTTTATGACTGCCGACAGGTTGTGACTGCAATCCTTGACGTGCGGAGTTGTAACCGAGTTGAAATATTAGCAGAGTGCCCATCACATCTCTCCCAGTATGCTGCCACACAGCCAGGCAAACTACAGGTGTTTAATATTAAAGATCAGGCATTAATAAAATTACAATTTCATTTACAGAGTGCAGAGAGAGTTTGACTTCTTGAAATTTATTCCTCCACGCGGGATGAAAACTAAGTAAATTTGCTTTCAACTTCGGCTCCATATCTAATCGGCGGGAAACCAAGCAATTAAATAAGTCCATTGTAGACAATATAAAGTGTGAAAGGTAAACTGTGGAGTTTTTTTTGCCATTTGTGGCATCATGAAGTGGATTTGTTTGTTCCCACATTTGCCGTGGTGGTAACTTGGAAAAGACGCAAAGCAGAAAAGGACAAACATGGAAGTTAACCCTCTGATGTTTTTAGCAATTGTGGCCCTATTTTTCAGAACAACATAAAGTTCTATACCTTTATCGAAACAGTACAACCATGACTAGAAGTACAGAAATGTATTACAAAGCCATGAATCATTAAAGAAATGGAGAAAAAGTACAGATTTTTTGGATTATTTATTTTACAAAAATCCCAAAGAATCTGGAATCAACATGAGTAACAGCTTTATCTTTACTGGGGGAACTCTGACTGATTTTACGTACAAAAAATATTTTATTATTTGCATTTTTAATTCGTAGTTTGGCCCAGTTGAGCCGCAAAGTCTCTGAATTTTTGTCATGTGAATGTTAGATGCAGCTGTGATGCTAATGGCCTGTTAGCTGCACTGCACTTTATTTTTTGCTGCTTTTTGAAAACGAGACATGTAGAACTGAGTGATTTGGTTGAATTATCACCATTTTCAGCTTACATTTGGTTAATTTTCCCGAGGCAACTGCACATCGCACACGATTACTTCAAGGACTGTCAGAAATTGAACAAAATGAAAAATGAAATGACGATTTCTTTTAGTCTCTGGCTCTGATAAATGTTGTAATTTTGGCTACTTTTTGGCAGCTTTTAGGGTTTAGAGAGTCCACCATATGCCTGTCAGACTTTGAGGGTATGCACAATGCATTTGGTAAGACTGAATCCAAGCAAATACTTTTGGTTGCTCAAGGAGACTCCACAGGGTTTCTCAACTCAAACTGATTATAGATGAGGCACCTGCACCCTGCAGACAAGTACTCAACAGTTTAGCACGGCACATTCCAAAACTTTGGAGACTCTTGAGACAGCTTTTTGAAAGCTTTTTGTGCATCCTGCATGGTTATGTTCCCAATGTATTTCCCAAACTCAAATAGGAACTTTGGTGATTGAGCATTTTCTGTTCCATTTGTGCGGTTTTGTTTTCATGCTTTTGGGTAAGTTCTGCTCTTTGTTTTGTTTCCTGCCAGTTTTATGCTTCACTAGTGTTCAGTCAGCCAGTCACTCATCTCAGTTGATCTTCTCTCACCCAGCAGATTCTGGGATTCTTCTTCCAGTTGCCACATTGGCTTTGTACTCTCTGTAGTCGAACATTCTAGCCAGTCTGTGCGCTACTATTGAGATTCCATATTTCAGCTTTAATATTTCTTTCCCCATATTGTGACTGTACAAAAAATATCCACAGCAGCTATGGCAACAATCTGATGTGACGGTAGTAAAAATACAGATTTACAGTCTATAGTTTCCTATTGATTATCTTAAATTTGGTACTTTGGCAGTAAGGAGCGCACACACGGTTTGACCTGCAGACTGAACCCATTTTACTGACAGTAATCGAGATTCAGCTGCTGTCCTTCACCTTTTTCTAAATGCAGGATGTAAGCATGCCGTGCTGTGGAAACTTGACACCGGACGGACACTGTTGGAGCACAGCAAAGATGGACTGATTGTATTTTCTCAGACTTCATTCATGACCTCTGCCTGTTTCTGGCTCCTGTTTTCACCAGAATGTGGGTTACTTCACTCACTGTCTGTGCTATTTCATCAATTAAACTTTGGACTAATGACTTCTGACTAATATTCTAGCCTGATCTCTGCATTTTGGTCAACGCCTTGTCTTAGGATGCAATACAGGTTGAGATATCCTGACTTCTTGCTCTTCATATGGCTAAAACATTGATTATACCCCCTTGCAGACATGCACATGCAAAGCTGCAGGCACCATATATGCATAGTTGTTGCCATTATACTATAGGGTGTCTCTAAAGTCTGGACACATAGGAAATCTCATTAACTATACACACACACACACACACACACACACACACACACACACACACACATGTGTACCGGGCTTTGCAAAAGTTCTGTTACACGGTTTCATGATCTTTAGAGACGTTTACATGTCAGAGTGAAACATTCCATTAAACAAACTGAAAGTTCTACCTTATAGGCAGGTGTCCTTAATACAATTTTTTTCTCCGGTGAAGTTGTATCAAGATAGAAGTCAAAAGAGTTGAGATATCTGCTCTCCTTCATGCTGGCCACAACAAGTCTGACAGAGCCAAGCAGCTGAACATCAGCCGGATGACCGTCCACAGAGTCGCGGAGAGGCTCAAGAATGGTGAAGATCTTTCAGTGATTTATCAAGAATGGTGAATACCTGAAAGATCTTCACCATTCTTTAGCCTCTTCGCAACTCTGTGGACGGTCATCCGGCTGATGTTCAGCACAAAGGAGAGCAGATATCTCAACTCTTTTGACTTCCATCTTGATACAACTTCACCGGAGAAAAAAATCTGTATTAAGGACACCTGCCTATAAGGTAGAACTTTCAGTTTATTTAATGGAATTTTTCACTCCGACATGTAAACATCTCTAAAGATCATGAAACCGTGTAACCGAACTTTTGCAAAGCCCAGTATACATATACTCTTCTTGTGTGGTAAAAGCCTGTATGTTTCAAATTCCATGTTCTTGCTTGTAACACAAAATTTCTGGTGAAATGCTCATGGACTGGAGCTCCTCCAGGGCCAGAGAAGAAACTTTTTTCTTCTTCTTTACAGGATCTGAAGCACACCTTGTTAGTTGGCTCATGAATTGACAGGCCTGTAAAAGCACTGAAGTGGCCCTTTAAGTCAAAGCAAATTACAGTCAGCACCAAGTAAAGGCTGACTGGTCATCAGAAAATATAATCATTATTTACTCTGTGCTGGAAAAGACCCAAACCTATGATTAATGAAAACTTCACGGGCCAAATCAAATTTCTCAAAATAATAAATGAAGCGTCACGGAAACGTCAGTGCCGAGGCAAATAACAGCCAAATGTTCAATGTGTTTTTGAAAACAACTGTCATCCTATTTCCATCACTTGGACACACACCGGTGCAGGCATTTAAAGCCAAATGATTGACCCAGCAGCCGGCACAGCAGGCGGCAACCTTGACCAAACCGCAAACAGAGGAGTGGGGAAAAAAAATAAAAGGTTTGAAAACACCTGATTTTATGCCCAGTGACTCAGCCGGCTCATCAAGATCAGAAATACCGGGCAGCAAAAAATAGTAAAAACAAGCCAAACTTCCAAACATTTAGGTACAGAATTAAACAACGTTGCTTCCTCTTTACTTGTTGAACATGGATCAACAGCCCTTAAGTGCACGGGCTCATCCTGAAAGCTCCACTGAATGCATTTTCTGCACCATTTGAACTGACATCCAGGCCTTTTTATGTCCCTTATGTGGGATCCAAAACGGTGCACAGCGAGCCAGGCCTGTAGCATCCAAATTTATTACTCGAACAAATGGGTAAAATCATCATTAGTCAGCTAACACAGGCTGGGAAAATAGATACACATGTGTAAGATGTTCCTAAAATATGACTGAAACTAAATGGGAGGTTGCTTAAAAATGCACACCCTGGGACCTGCAGATAGAAAATGGTAGCGGTGAAGCGTTTAAGGCGGCAGGACTTAGTGACAAATGCACCGCCCATGTATGAACAAGTACAAAGCTCACACAAGACGACGCATTATACATCCAGGTGCACGCGTACACTAAATCCTTTCGTGCATCTGTACGCGCACACGCAAAAAATGCACATGCCTAAATGAACAGCTGCTGTGTTAAGCATTATCTAAATACAATCAGGATGCACTCACCAACAGCACAATTTGCATCTCTCTCACTCTGTCTCGGCATTTCGCCATGGCTCGTCAGCACTTTAGTAAAAGGGCTTTTCACGCACAAACACAATAAAGCCCCCAACAGGCGTCTCAGGTGGGTAGGAAAGCTGTAATCCTCTTTCCATCTAAGCACCTTTTTACTGTAGGTAGAGGAGTGAGAGAGAGCTGAGAGCCAGAATTTGTCACCCCCTTTTTTCCTTCCCTCAGCTGCAGGAGTATTTGCATAGCATATACACAAGGTACCGGGATAGATTTAATTGGCTATCTTGTCTTCTTCACCAAGATATGATGCTGTGGGGAAAGAGGAAAAAGAAATGAGGTTATGTGGTGTGTTTAAGAGAGAAATAAAGATTTCCAGCTTCTTTTTTTTTGCCTTTCTTGATAATGTGTATTTGCCTGAGTCAGTCTCTGTGTGTGTGTTGGCGCGAGTGTGTTCAGGAAAATTTGTGTGTCTCTCTGACGGGAACGAAAAAGGGTTTTCAGAGTGAGGCGGCGAGGCCGAGACAGGAACACACACTCTTTAGCTGAGAACACAGGCCTCATTTAGGTTAGCACAGGATTAGCCATGCCGAGCCGCACAAGCACAGGAATTAAAATGCAAATGAGGACAAGGATTGCACAAGAGGAGTGCAACAAGACGAGGATAAAATAGCATGGTTAAGGACAGCTGCAATGTGTGCCGCGCTGGTATTGTTTATATTGTTGCCGCTTTTAATTGCTGCTGTTGTGGAGATGTCACAGCAGCAGAAGCAGATCGAAACGTGTATTATATTAATAGGACTTAATATAGCAGGCATTAAAATGTGTTCCTCTTAATAAGAAAACACCAGCAATTAAAATCAAACACAGGGACATACACTAAACACAGATGCAGAAATACAAATGCATGTGTTACATTGCTACTATTGGCGCCCCTTTTTGTCCACAAAATACTGAAAACTGAAACGATACAAGAAAGAAGTGAATTTATCTTTTTTCTATTGGCAGAATTTCTCACTCGTGTTCTAAAAAAAGTACAGTTTTACATATCAAAGTAAGTTTACCCCTCATGGGAAGTACGACACAGGCTGTGGAAGCAGTTGTACAATGTCCTCGGTGACTCTGGTGGAGCTTTGCCAAGTGTGAGAAAATAACCCATGATGATGTCATTGTGATGTCAGGGTTATCTCTTGGAGACTGCAGTCGAATTTTTTATTTCTTTTTCTGAATGAAGGTTTCTAACTGAGTGAAATGACCCTGAAGTATCGAAGTGTCAGCTATGATAAAAGCTGGTGGAATTCTTTAAACGCTAAGGAAAGGTGTTTCAGAGCTTTCTCTCTGATCTTCTTTCAGATACATGGGTCATCCTTTAGAAAAGAAAAGGAGATAAAATGCCTTCCAATATCTTCTTGCACCAGCAACATTCAAAACGACGTGCCATCCACAGCACTTCAACAACATCCACAAATGCATAATTATGTAGAATTGTGGAGGTGCAGTCTTCCTTGACCTCATGTTTTCTGCCGAGGTAAAGTGTTTAAAGACACACAGTGGACATTTTATATTCTGACTTATTCCACAGCAACCTCACTAACGGGCTTGGAAGTTCCTTTCCTGGATAAATACGTTCTAATGAAGAACCCTACAGAGCTGAATCTTAGGAGGATCCAGCATTTTGGAGGACTCAGGCTATGACTGAATCTTCACATTGAATAGGAAATCCCTGGAATACCATTTCTATTTTGGCACGATACAAGAGACTGAAAAGTTGAGGAGGTAGAGACACAAGCAGAAAAGCAACAGAATATTGTTAGTGTGTAAAACAAAGTAGAGTTTGGTACATACAAATCATCCAAATTAAACCAAGTACACTACCAGTCAAAAGTTTTAGAATGCTTTAATTTTTCCCGTTTTTATTGAAACTTAAGTAGGTCAAATCCAATGAATAGCTTGAAATGGTATAAAGGCAAGTGGTGAACTGCCAGAGGTTCCATAAATTGGTAAGGTTACCCAAAACTGAGTTATGAAAAAAGGCCTTTTTCGGGAAAGGAGAACTGGGTTAACAACTTAAAGCTGTTCTGCAGCAATGGAGGTTGATCAAGCCTTGAAAGCTGATGGTACCAAATCCTACAGCTGTACTGCAGAAAGTAGTGTGCTGACTTTAAAAGGTGGAGGAAAAGGTAATTAAAAGTAGATAGACAGATCATCTTCACATTTCAAAATGTAGGTTTTTCCGACAGAGAAACTGTGAAGAAAGTCAAGGTGTCAGTGAGTACAGTTTTCTGCACCATCAAAAGGCACTCAGAAACGGTGAGACACTCTGACAGGAAGAGGTTTGGAAGACTCAAAGCCACAACAGAATCAGACGACAAGTTTCTGAGAGTCAGCAGCTTGGTGATAGGCGGCTCACAGGACAACAGCTTCAAGCACAGTCAAACAGTGGTCGTAGTGAGCAAGTCTCAGTTTCAACAACGAAGAGGAGACTTGGAGTTGCAGGTTTCACAGATCGAGATGCAGCAAGAAAGCCGTTGCTAAGATGTCAGAATAAGAAAAAGAGGCTTGCTGACAATGAATTACTCAAGGTTGGGAGTAGGTATTATGGACTGATGAATCAAAATGTGAAATCTTTGGCTCATGCAGGACTTTTGTGATCGGCTAAAGAATGGTTCCTCAGTGTGCTACATCAACTGTCAAACATGGAGGAGGAGGTGTGAAGGTCTGGGGCTGTTTTGCTGGATCCAGGGTTAGTGACTTTTACAGAGTGAGAGGAACCAAAACGGCTACCACAGCATTCCGCAGCGCCATGCAGTACCCTCTGGTATGTTCCGAGTTGGTCATAGGTTCCTCCTACAGCAGATAATGACCCAAAACATCAGTCCAAGCTATGCCAGAACTACCTTAGGAAAAAAGAACAAGATGGTAAGCTTATCTCCAGACTTATACTCCAAGGAGCTGGTTTGGGATGAACTGGACAGAAGAGTGAAGGCAAAACAACCTGCAAGTGTCACACATTTATGGGAACTTCTGGAACAGATTTGGAAAGAACTTTCAGAGGAAAATTTGATTTCCACTGCAGAAAGCCTGCCAAGAGTGTGTTCAGTTGTTTTATCCGCCAAAGGGGGCTACTTTCATGTGTTTCATTTTCTCTGCTTTGATTTCAGAGTACAATGAGACGTTAACATGCATAATTTCCAGTAAAAACAAATGGAGAAATTGGGGTGTTCTAAAATGTTTGTGTATATTAGTCAGTACATGAAATGTCTAATAATGGTTACATTCTACATGTTAAGAGCAATATAATAAAATCCACAAAATATACAAGACGATCAATATTGTCTCCTGTGTCTGATAATCATTTGCAAGTTGTTAGATCAATTTTAATGACTAGATCGTATTGGTGTATTTTTTTTCCATTCTTTTTTTTCTACTGTGTACATCTTTTATTGTTAAGTGTAATCACTGAAATGCTACACACTTATGTGAAACTTCATCTAGACCGCTACATAGTCCAAGAGTTAGTCTTTAGTTCTGAAAGTCGAGCACCTTGGTTTGAATTTACACTCCTCTGGAGATTTCTTACAAAGCTTTGAATCTCTTTAACTATTGTTTTCTGGGGGGAAATGCCTCTACAAATCACAAAGCATGTCAGGGAGAGGAGAATAACTTAACTTTAATGACCTCTCACTGTTTTTTCAACTGTATCAGTTTTCTGATTAAATCCCTACTAGATTAGGCATTATTGAATAGGGGCTCTCTGTCATAGGCTTGACATTGAGAAGGATATGGAGTACTGAGGCAATTATAAGTTTTGTCTGCTTGCATCTGCCCTCCAGCTAAAAACGCAGCGGCAAATTAATCATCTTAAAATGGCCAAAACTAAAGGTTAGCCATAATCCTCCACATCATTGTCCATATGCAAACACACACACACACACACACACACACACACACACACACACACACACACACACACACACACACACACACACACACACACACACACACACACACACACACACACACACACACACACACACACACACACACACACACACGCTTCTATCCTCCTTGTCACCTCTTGTGTCCTCTGACTGGACGTAATGAAAGTTAATGAATAAATCCATAAGTTATATTTTAAAAATGGGACACCCTGAGCAGGCAGGAAAGGACATTTCCTCCGAATATGTGAGTGGATTTCAATGGGGGGCGAGAACACCGCCTTGGGAAGGTTCAGGGGAGCAACCAAAACCACGAGAGCAGCGGTGTTAACAGCTGGGAAGCATGAACTCGGTGCTAAAAACAACTGCTCAACTATTTTGGCTGCAGAAAATGTTTCTATTCAAGTTTGATTGATTGGGCTTTGGAGGGCAAAGAATTAGGTCAGGCTTTTGTTACTTTAACAAAGATTTGAATTGTCTCTAATAGGAGTCCAGACACGTCAATCTGTAAGTGGCCAAATCTTCGACTGTTCTGTTGTTGGATATTTTCGTACAATTTTTACTTTTTTTAACTTGACAAATTGGTACCCAAACACATCATTAATTTTGGTAAAGCTAGGTCATTGCTTTTGCTTTTAGTCCACTGAAGCCCCTATCCCACAAATGAGGTGTAATGTCTACTTCTTCAAACTTCATCTGCACAAATCAGGAAGTAGATAGATTAGATTAGATTAGATAAACTTTATTGTCCCACTAGGGAAATTTGTCTTGGGCAAAGCGCTACAGTCACATCAACATTAAAAAAGAAAACATACAACCACAGTAGCAGGAAAATACAGCATTTAAGAAGAACACTGGCACGTAGGATACCCATTCCCGTTGAGCAACACAAATAAAACACTAAGTGCAGGTATATCAGTCCTGCGGTAGCCGGTAGTAGGTACCCTCGTTCGAGCTGTGCACTGTGTGCTGGCTGTTCAATAGTACAGTAGAAACAGGAATGAAGGAGAGTTTAATCCTGTCTCCACAACATTATATTAAATGCAAGAAAACTACATTCCTGAATATGTTTTGAAGGGAATGTCATTTTGAAAGGGAATGAACAGAGTTTCAGATCTGTAATGTTTTGGAAATGGCGCCCAGTTTGAAAGAGTAAAAAAGTCTGAGTTAGGAGGAAAAGATAGATTAGAGCAATTTTTGTGCCCTATAATGGATGAGGTACCATCAGTCTCAGAATTTAGTAATGTTTTTTCACATTTTTTTAGTTAAATTTTTAATTTTAGTCAAGTTTTGGCACAAAAACTGTTTGATTAGAGTCAGAACAATATCATATTTTAGACACTTTTACATGTTAAAATCTTGGTTAAGGTTATTTACCAAAATGACAGATTGGGTTTGAAAAAATTTAATGTTTTGGAAATGGTGCCCAGTATAAAAGAGTAAGAAAGTCTGAGTTAGTAGGCAGGAGGAGTAGATTAGATTATCTTTGTGTCCTGTAATGGATGTGAAACCATCAGTCTCAGAATTGAGTAAAACAAAAAGTTCCCATTCTTCATTTTAATTTTTCCTCTTAGGTTTTCGCACAAAAACTGCATGGTTAGAGTTAGGACAATATTGTCTTTTTTAGACACATTTACATGTTAAAAATCTTGGTTCAGGTTATTTACCAAAATTACTTGGATTGGGTTTTAAAAAATGTCATGGTGTGAGTTGAAAAACAACCCTTTCAGTAATGCTTCTAGGGTCTCCATTTTCTGGGTTCCCAGTGTGCCCAGTCCTGCCCCATCTAATATATTTTTAAAAAGGAATGACAGAAAATCAGTAAAATAGACAGCATTATATGTTGATGAGAAAGGGCAATTTGTGCCATAGATGTCGTCATTCACTCAAGTTTCGAAGGGCTTGTGCAACCCAAATTCTACGACTGCTTGGACGTCTGTAGTACAAACGCACCGACTTCACATGTGCCAGGAAAACAAACGGTTTCTTCAACAAATGCTTGGTATGAGGAGATAGTGCACAAGGAGATTCTCAGTCATCCACATCTTTTAAATTCAGTCGTCGCTGCGGGATTACAGGGGAGCTTTGTTTGAACATGCTTTCATCAACGGAGCCAAAACACAGCAGGAAGCCATGATTTCTCCAGAAATCTTGTGCTGTGTTCAAACGTTGTGTCTCGCACACTTTGGGAATAATCCCTGACACAGTGCTACAGCCCAATCTGTAAGCTGTTTCCCCGTGTGTTTTTCTGTATTCGATATAAGAGGTGGAGCAGACCAACGCAGCTCTACTGAAGCATGAACAGAGCCAGTCCATTTATCCATGATTTGGCCTTTGCAAACAAATGCAATCCAACAGAAAGTACATTTCATTTGAAATGCAACTGAGAATGCAGTTAAGTTGCATAGGACTGTAATTTTGTGGAGACCGGGTTGTTACTTCTGCTTCACCTGTTGAGCAGCTGTGTCTTTATTCTGGCCTGGTGCTCTGAGTGACGGGCTCAATGTGGGAGACTTTTTGCTGCGTAAGTGCACTGTTCAGACCTGGATGTCGGGCTGAAGACGCTGTCAGAGGAGGCGGCGGTGACAGATGCACAGTGTCTACAGTCAATTAGGCTTTGGGCATCAACTTGCATCAACCATATGTTTGTCAGAACGTTGACGTATCATATAATGATTGAAGCGCCATCATGTCAGTGTCACAGCGGGGATGCAGTCATCAAGTTTTTACCCTGAAGCCAGTAGAGCCCGGTTAGTTGATGAATGAGGAAAAAAATATGACACTCCAGGCTCTTTCTTAACTATGCAAACACAAGGATGTATGCAGGTCTTGAGGTGCAATGTGTGGGCATCTCCTGCTATTTTCGCTCACGCATTTGCTGCAGCACAGCGAGCTGGCAAGGATGAATTATAAGTCGGAGAGGGTGGTGGTAAATAAATTCACTCTTAGCCTGTCAGATCATTGCTCTGAAACAGCTGTGCCAATCACATGATGCATGACAGCTCCACAGATGTAATGAGGCTTTTGCAGGAAATTATATCTCTGTCTGAATGATGCAGGGCGGCACAATGTGAGAGGGGGCAGCTCCTCAAAGCTTCAGCCAGACAAAAAGGTCTAGAGTTGTTGTTTTGAACCTATGTAAAGAGTAATATGGCTGTGTCGGTCCAACCTATTTCAGCTCAATTCCTTCCAGTCTGATGCTGAACTTTGCGACTTCTGCACAATTTTTAAGGAGTGATCTGGACCAGAGTTGGTAGGTTTTGCATAATCCTGCTTATAGACAACCAGCACCGACAGCATACCTCCACCTCAGCAAAGAATGATTCCCTAAATTTTGATGCACAGCTGCACCGACAATACAAAGCAGCTGTGTGTTTTAAATGAATGCGAGACTATTTAAAGCAGTTGACAGTGACAGTCGTGGCAGTGTTTTTCTCCTTTTTTTCCCCCCCTGATCTGTCACTCAAAAGCTGTGACATGATCCAAACCGTGAGTTTCGTGATCTGTTGCACCTCTAGCCACAAGCATGACTGTAGATTCTCAGCTTTGTTTATCACTCGCTGATGTAATTCACGGCCTGGTAGAGCAAACCTGGTGTGTTTTCACATTTCGCTGGTTAAAGTGACTGGTGGGAGTCATACACTGTATTCAGTGCTGTTTCTATGGAGTTCTACTCTGATTAGAATATTTATACAATTATTCCCAACATCAGGTGTTATTTATGTGGATAAGACAGGCTTATGTGTGACTGTTTACCCGGAGAAACACACTCTAGCTGCACATGATATCTCTGTATCAAAAAAATGGATCAATACCAATCATCCAATCCATGTTCCCTGGATTTAACATCAACTAGAGAGCTGAGAGTGTTTGCAAAGAGGGATACCACATCCCAGATTTTGATTTGTATTCAATGCAGCCCTGAGATCGAAGCATTTGCTGTCCCGGTGTAAGCAACTGAGATTTACGACGGGTGTATTTGTTGAATCGGTCTAATCCATAGGCTTTCCTCAGAATGGGAGCTTGTCAGAGAGAGACCGACAGTCAGACAGACTTTCCTCAAGAAGGCTTGCTTTTCAAATCGCACAAACACACACACACAATCAGGCATTTGCACACACTCGCATTCTTCCCCCAGCAAGGGGTCACATACCCAATCAGGTACACACAAATACATACACACACATCGCAATGTAGTGGTTTGATACGCCGCTCCGAGTGTGATGACAGTATCAGGTCCTTGTGTGATTGAGGTGACGGAGGCAGAGACAGGATGGGAGCTGTCATCAGCTGTGAGTGACAGGAAGTCAAGGTGGGGAAGGTGGTTGTGGGGGGAGTGACAGCTGAGTTCATGGCATGCAGTCTACCCCTCTGTCTGTCTTTGTGTTTGTCTCACCTTCTCCCTCTTGGTCTCTCTATCCATCTATCTCTTTTTTATGCCTGCCAGCCTGTTTCATCTTCTTTGTCCTGTCTGTCCATCTCTGTCTTTCAGTCTCAAACACATATATATATTCTCTCTCTCTCTCTCTCTCCCTTTCCTCTGGATGATGGGTGGATGAATTTTGCCCTTTCTTCCACATGTCAGACACTACATCAAGAAAAACAATGGGAGACCCATAAATAGGGTTTAGAGAACATGCACCCAATTTACTTTGACAGTGGGGGAGGTGTGTGTTTGTGCAGGTGAATGCGTATGTATGTGTGCGTGTGGGGTGTAAGTCACTCTGACAGGTACTGCAAATGAGGCAATATTGCAGGTATTGACTGACATCACAGGCAGGGCCCTTGGCTCACTACAAAAAAAAAAAAAAAAAAAAGAGTGGTCATCGTAAATCTCAAGTGGCAATTGATTCTCCAGATGGAGATGCAGAGACTTGAGATCGCATAACATTACAGACCCGGGGGTTGAGACGATACGATAGACAATTCATCAACAGCAATAAGAAAATTGCCTAATAGAATGCGGCATGCTTTAATGAAGAACACGCAAAGTTCAGTTATATGAGCAAACCCCAAAAACATCATTATATTCCTTTATGTCCCTTCACTCACTAACATTCTCCCCTGGCTCTTGTGCAAGGCCTTGAAAGCTCATGAGTCCATGTCCACCTGGACCCAGCTGATGTAATTTTTTGAAGGTTTTGGAAGCAGCAACCAGTGGTTGTCCTTGCAAGACTACCTCTAGGGTCTAAAAACATTCATGACCCTGGAAACCCCACCAGATCCAACTAAGCAATGCAATCCTTAGACTGACAGACTGGACGTAGGGGTGCATCTAGACCTATGTGTGGTTATAGCTGGTCCAAGCCTGCCTTTAGAGATTGAGCTGTGTGGGATTCTACCTGTCAACAAGTTATATGTTCCCATGAAATGAATTGGGATAGCATAGTTAACACTGTTTCATTCTAGAATTTATAAACATGCTATTTTAGGGCTCCATTTCTGTTCAAAGCCCAATCTACAGAGTGGACATGTAAATTTGTGTTGTGTTTTTGTTGTTGTGCTAAAATGATTTATACTTGATAAATACGATAAAGGCATTTAAATTCAAATTAAACCCTTTTTTCTGCCTTTCTTTTTTAAAAATAGACCATTAAAGAGTAATTAGCTCGACTGCATAATCTTCACAGTGATTGAAACTTCCTGATATGATTTGTTAAAGCCAAATAGAAGTCATGGGTCACACTCGGATAAGGAATGCTTTAAGTGTTCATTAATAAGTGCACTGTTGAAATCCCACAGGTGGTAGCTTTAATTAAGCAACAATCAATTAGATTAGAACTAAACAAAATTGCCCTAGTATTTGTGCATATTCCCACTCGGCTATACGTTAGCTTTATAGCACATTTAACTCTGTATTCTGTAATTCTCAAGGATCTGTGCCGATGTCGATATCACTATTTTTCCTTTTCGAGGTCAATCCGAGTTCAGACACGTCAAGACTCACTTTGGTAGATTACAATTCAGATCCTCAATACTGAATGGCACCCGAATAATACAATAAAGCTAGAAGGTCAGTCTGAAACTGTGAAAATATGGATAAAATACTGTACTTAAATGGTGTTTATTTTGCTCTTTGCCTGTTGCTAAAAGTTAAACTGACGAAACCATGACACAGCACTGAATCTGCATCATGAACACTTTGAAAAAAACTGCCTATTATTTTCATGAAAGCTGAATTATCACGTTTTACACCTTCGCTGCTAATTTTCACACAACTCCCACACCCTCGTATTCAGAAACGACTAGTCATCGAATGAATCCACACAAAACCGGCACACTCATGCCAAGCACGTCACATCAGCCCATCTACTCTCAAGTATCACCGGCAGCACATACTATTCTTAGGCTCGGCTGTCATTTTTTTCTGTCTGCTTTGCTTCCTCTCTTGTTCCGAACAAAGACTGTGAGATGAGGGTCATCTTTTCTGACAGCAAGGGCGGTCGGCCCCTCTGAGGTTGTCATACTCCGTCGCCTTTAACAGTGCGCCGCTTTGACTGACCTCTTTGCTCCCGTGTGCTGCGTGTCTGCGCGCGCGAAAGAGGGAGGATGTTCAAATCCTGATCTCTTAGCACCGCCCAGCTTCAACCTCTGCCGTGCATGTGCAGGGGGTTGTCACAGCGCTGCCCTCTTAACATCGCTTTGCTTCTTTAGTGCATTTTATTTTTGCACGCCGGTGGTGTAAACGTGCCACATTAGCAGATCTGAAATCCTCTGACAGGGCAGAGTTGACCTTTGGATATAAATAATACTCTCTATTTGACTCGTGAACAGAACGAACGCTCAGTTCTCCAAGTGACTGTTGGTGGCTGCGCTAATTGCTTTAGTGTGCTTGTCTCGTCGGCTGCCAAGTTGCACTCTGCTGAGCCACTGACTTGGCCTGTGTATGAGAGAGAGTTGGACAACAGGGCTCTAAAATATGCCAACATCCATTTGACTGCTTGGCAGTAATACAAAGGGGATGGAGAGGGGAGGTAGAGAATGAGAGAAAAAGAGAATGAGACAGAGAAAAGGGAAGAGCATTGGTAGATGAGAGCTGTCAGTGACTAGGAGAGAAAAATGCAGAATAGCGACGAACACAAGACACAGTGAACAGTAGATAATATCCCCTCATCGGTTTAGCCTTATTTTGGATCCTGATAGCCCATGACCGAACAGGCGCCCCTCTGCTGTGTAGAAATTTACATAAAAATCAATACCTATTGACTTGCCATTAAATTTATTCCCCTTTCCCCTGAACTATTTTTCCTCTCCCCCCTCCCTTTTCTAATTCCTAATGATTGCCTTTCTGCTCAGTGGGGAATCTTGCGTAGCCTTGAAATTTCCTCCCTGCTTGGTTCGCATCAACTCCACGGCAGCTCATGAACCCACCCTGCCATCCAAATCAGGCACTAGATGAGTGACAGCATATCAAATCCCAATCATTTTACTGGTTCTGGTTGGAAGAAGAAGAGAAAAGCTGATGAAAAGGGAAATCTCCCCGAAGGCTCTCCACGGAGTCAAGAACCTTGGCATGCTGGCAGAGGTTGATTTGTGTGTGTGTTTTCACAGAAGCTTGTATAATGGCTTTGACACTGAGCCTTCTCATTGTGACCATCAGTAGTAAGCCCCTGTGTTAGGTCATCTACCATATTTCTACTCTGGCAGGAGTATTAAAAGTGTCAGTGTACAAGCGCCAAGCAAGGAGCAGCGATGTCCTCCCCGTCGTTTCTGCTTGACAGTAAACATACTGTTTGATCTTTCAAAGTTTCAGACTTTTTCAATGAAGATGTAAAAGCATCTCCACGAGAAATATATATTTTTTTCTATTATATATATCTTTCTTTTGTGGAATGGTTCAATATAGTAACAGTTGTGAAAACAAGCTCGATTGCTTGAAGCCACAAACAATAAATCATGAGACTGTACTGTAATCTCTAATGGCAGCCTGCGGATACTCCGTGATGATCAGTGATTGGATGTCCCGCGAGATCGTTTCTTCTTCACAACAGCTTCTCATCTAAACTTCTTCTGATTGCGATGTGGCAGAAAACGAATCGCTCAATCCATCCCAATTAGTTGGCTATGGAGCATTTGAAAAGCTCTCGAATGCTGATAGCTGAGGAAAAAAAAGCGTGACTCTTTGAAAGTATTTTTCTTTCTGGCGCGGGAGCAAAAACTTCATAATCAATCGTTGCTTTTTGTTTAAAAACTGCAAAAGCAGAAGACCATGCAACTGGCCATGGAAGAAAATATACATCTATAAGATATAGAGAAGCTCAAGAACATATAAGAGAAACAACCCATGATTATGTTGAAAGTTTGATGAGCAGCCCAGTTTGATCAGTGAGTGCTTCGGATTGAGTGTATCTTTTAGAAACTGGATGGTTTGAAGAACCACTGGGCTCAACATGAGAAGAAAGGATGTCAGTTTGAATCAACCAGTGCAAGAGTTCATATCATTCTCTATTCTTTGTCATTCTTGACATAGGTCAGATGTATTTAATTCTTTGCTTTGGTGAAGCATGTAACACTTGCGCCTACCTCCGCTGAAACTTTGCAGATGACACCGAAATGACGAGGCAGTTCACAAATGCAATGACTCAGCTTGCAGAGGATTTTGTGACGAGGTGAAGCGTGGTATGCAGACAACAATCTGTCACTCTCACAGAGCCGAAACGAGAAACTACACCTCAAGTGACCACCCTTTTGGAGCATGTGGATGGGAGTCAATAAGGTCACACTACCTTGAAATGCAAGTGCAAGTAATGTTATTTGCACTTGGACCTACGAAGGCGAAAGAAGTCATCAGATAAAAGTAGATACATAAAATACAAGAAAATCTTCTATCCGCTGCATCATAACAATGTGTGGGTACTGCTTGGCTTCTAAATCCACTGCCTTGCAAAAGATGTCCGCGTGGCCCACTACATTACTGTTGCTAATTCCCACCTGTACAGAAGATTTACAAGAGGCAGTGTGGGAGGAAGGCTTACAGCAACACTGGCAATCTAACTCTCACAAAGCCACAAAGTGTTTAGTCCCTGGCTGTCGAATAAATGGCACTGCAGCATTCCGTCACTGGAGCAGATTTTACCCTGAAGCTAGAAGAATGCTGAAGAAGAAGCTCACAAACATACCCAAGTGAAGTTCACTAAACACTGAGCAACAACTACTCACATGGACTGAGAGAGTGAGCAGTGACCATTATAATGCAAAAATAACCTGCCACACACTAGGACTGATGACAGTAACTGCATGATTGACCAACTTATTGGAGTGCTGGTGCTGAATTACACTTTTTTGGCTTAGTTTTAGGTCCTTGAATGTTTCCAGTCATCTCTAAAAGAAAGTCCTCGGATTATATTTGACTCGATTTTCATGCAAAGAAGCTCACACGGAGCACAAAGAATGATGAGCTGTTCTTTTGTAATGTCAGCCACCACACTTGAGTCATTTAAATAATTTATCCTTAAAAGTGAAAACCATTCAGTGAAAGAAGGACACAGAAACACTGGGGATGATAAAGCTACGATCGAGCACCTATAAAAAGCAAAAATTGCACCTGATTTAAATTTGTCAGTGACCCCCTTCAAAATAGCGCAGCCGTGCACTGCTTCTCGTGCTCCCGCTATGCTTAAAATGGGACCAGATTCTACTGTGTCAAACCGGTGACTCTGAAACTTTGATTTCATATTTGGGGAAGAGTTAGAAGTTGCAGGAAGATAAATGTGGTGAGTAGGATGGTTGGCAAACAAAAGCCACATCTTGAACACACTTTGGAGCAGTCAAATGACCTCAGTCCAGGCTCTTTGGGCTGAATGTTATACTTCTGATGCTTCAAGGTGCTGTAGTAGATGTCCGTGTTGACAGTGTGACCCTGGGGGGGTTCTTGATGCACAATACCATAAATGTTGGAGAAAATGACAAGAATGCTCTTATTGTGCTCTTGACAAGAAACCTCTTTAGACTAAGGAGTCTTGGGCCCTTCTGCTGCAACGATTGCTGCTTGGCCTCGAGGTTTCAGTCACAGAACCAACTCTTGTCACCATTGACGATCCTTGACATGAAGGCTGGGTCAAACCGGGCTTGTTGATTTAAATCCTTGCAGACGTCAGCAGGTCCACGGTGAAATCACAAATGCCCATCAGAAAGTGTCTAACATAGGTCCTCCTGTTAACGTCTTACGGAACCCTGACTCATGAGAGTGACTGCTCGCATCTGTTGCATTAGCATTACCGTGTCACACTTCCTTCACGCACAACAGAAACCAAATTTAATTTTCCTCTAACATTAAAATTCTAGCCAAGAGTGTTTCTCTGCTGTATTTATACTGCTGAACAGAGAGTGTCAGGAAAATAAGGGCAGAAATACAACATGATTGAGTCTGATTAACTTAAACCATCACAAGTCCTACAAAATGAACCTTACCATTGTTGAATCACGACTCTTCAGCCCACTGCCATGGAAGAGAATGCAGGATTTCCCTCCAAACAACACGAAGTGACTCTCTCCTGTCTGGCTGAAAAGGACAATTAGGGAAATCAGTTGCTGCACAATTTGTTTGGAAGGAAAATCCTCATATTGTTTCATGGCAATAGATAAACATTGGATTTAGAAGGCAACATGGAACTGTATTGAACACAAGATTCAATCTTTAACAAATAATTGAAACTTTTGAATTATTGTTGGTTAGAAAATGCCAGGATACTCAAAGATACACGGCGTGCTTTTTGGTGAGAAATGTAATTATATGTTTGTTTTCAGGGTAGCTTTAATACCTTGCAGTTGTTTTAACAAGCAGTGGATTTGTGGGGGGAAAGAGACCCGTAAAAATAAATCACTTGACAAAATGGGACATATCACATCCCACAGACATGATACGGCCCACAATTACAGAATCAGTCACCAGCAGTTTCCTGTGTGATTCAGTGAGGGTTTACCCTTTAACACAGATGCTGCAGCTATAATAAATGCCATATGACCCAATCCATCATAATTACATGACATTTCAGCACTTTACAATGGTTAACAAGGACTGCTATACATCATGCGCCGGTCTGAGATAATGACGTGTCTATGTGACATGATAGGAATCAGCATAAAGAGGAAAAATGTTATGGTGGCCTGCTTAGTTTGTGGAATTCTAAAGAACATTGGACCATCAGAGATTTTTTTTTTTTAAAGGCCTGGCTGTGCACTCCACCTCCCACAGACACACTCACACATACAGCACACGAGCGTCTCTTTTCCCCTGCAGAATCTGCTTCGACAAGATAAGTGTGGGACTTGTAATTGTGCAAGGGCCCTCATCTCTCCGCGCTGGCTGATAATGGCGCTGAGAAAGCCTTGTGCTCATTACGCTAGCCTTTGTTGTTTTTATTGCACGGCTCGGTTGATTATTTTTTCAAGAGAATCCAGACGGTTTAATGCTCTCCCTTGTTCCATAAACTGAGCCGCCGCTGTGGTGCACAAACTCCTGCAAAATAAACCAATAAATAAATGGATGATTAAAAAATAAATAAAAATCCCACGCTGTAAAAATCTGGGAATTTTCTGTAAAACACCTTCAATTTTTGCACACAGCCATGAGGCATAAAGCACTCGCGATAGCAGTCCTGGTACAGATAGAGGAACCTTGCAGACTGCTTTCTAACTTGAGCGAACACTCCAAGTGATGCTCGCAGTATTAATGGCAATGGCCCCGGACCAATTCAACTGCAGAAGTGTGTGGAAGCAGAAAAATAGAGATAAACTCTTCACATTTATTTTCCTTGCATGGCAAATACTTCGTCAATAGCCCGCGCTGGAGCTGCGTATGCTTTGGTTTCCCATTATCTTTTTGAAAAATGCGAGATTAAACGCAACCTCGGGTTTAGCGGCCCATCATATGGAGATGCAGATACAAACACAGTCCAAAGTCATTCTTCAGAAGTCAACCTTCTTAGAGTTGTTTTCGATTGTCGAGGCAGTGGACTGAAAAACATTCCCGCTTTTCAGACTTTGCAACCAATCATTCTTAGCCAAAACACTATGCCTTGAGTTTCCCTGTCCACTACTTCCAATATGCATTCGCACAATAATAGCCGACTATGTATATCTGTGTGCACTGCAGCATCAGCGCGTTGTAAAACATCTGTCTCATTTATTTTTTTCCACTTATTTCTTTTTAACTATGTTGCCAGAGTTATCAAAGTTCATTTAACTCCATTCAACTAAAGATTAATATAGAAAGAGAGCAGCTGGTTGGAAAGCAAATAACACAAGAGCTATCCACAGAAGACAAGCCTTAGTATTCCAATGAGCACTTTAGGGTACACAGTGGACCACTGCTACTTTTTATATACAGTCATTTCTAATATTTGCTGTTGTCATGTTAACTTTCTAGCTCGTCCTTTCAAATGCATGGTAAGAAACACTAACAGAAATGTGAAGTAGGAGGAGGTGTTCTGGCTGTCTCTGGTTCTGGAAGTAATAACCACATTCATTTCTGCATAGATGTCACATGACTCACAGCTTCTGCAGCTTCATAAGTCTATCACGCTGCTGACAGTGGGCAGAAATTTAACATGACAGAGCTGGAAAAAAAGCAGATTTTACTGAATATTCTGAAGTTCAAATGTGGTTTAATTAAATTTAGAAACTTTTGCACAGTATTTTGCAATAAAGCAATAAAGACATGTTTTACATTCTCTACAGTTTTATGTTGTGCTTTTCACTGACTTGTTCAGAAATGGTCACTGGCTAATGGACGTGGTAATATTCGGAGCCATCTGTGATGCCAAAATGCTGCCAAAGCATGACTTCTCAGACACAAAGCTGAAATAATTGCAACTAGTGGACAGAACATCAATTCTTATAACATAGCATTGGGTAAATCCTGTAGTCATACAGTAGTTCTATACCTTCTTGCATCCTAAAAAACAGGCAAAATTCAACATAGTGTTTTCTTTTTCATGTTAAGCCAAAAAATTAAGCCACTGCAGAAGTCTCAAAAAGTGTAGTTTCTTGGAACTGCCACCAGGAGCTGGCTTCAAAAGTAAATTAGTCTTCACAGACTTTCATGTTAAAATGCCCAACTTTACAGCATAAATAACATGCTTACATTCTGTTAGAAAAAAACTGCTATGGTCTCTATATAAGGTTTCCTCGTACATGAAGACTGTAAGGGTGTGATTTTTCACATAACCCATCTGTTTGAATTGTGTTTGGGAGTTTATATGCAGTCAATAGTGGACACGTTACTTGTTAATCGCGGATTCAATAAGTAGTCTTGCAAACACGACATTTGTATTGTCTTTAGCACTACCATGTCAAAAAAATCATCCCCAAAAACGTAGCAGTACTGAGCCTTCATGAACAGACGGCACAGTGGAAACAATAAAGACAATCTATACATGCACTCTGTTGGTGACAACTGTGACCCAGTGAGTTCTCTATATTTGCTAGAGACAACATGTAGCTAAACACTTGTTTTGTTTTTCATTTCATGGTCAAAGAATCCACATCCTTGACCTGTTTCAATGTGTACTGTAAGCCTCCACTCTCTTGTAAATCAAAAAGATAAAGCCCTTTGTAGAAAGTGTGACAAGTGGAGTCGATGGATGTTTTAAAGGCCTGAGGGACATTTTCAGGCACCGATGGTGAATATGAGAAAAAAAAAAAACATATAGTGTATGCCACATATAGAAGCTTAAAATATTATATACAGCTCATTAAAAGACTCTACAATTTGTACTTTGCAAACTTGAGATAAAAAGCAGCATTGTAAGTATCTCCAACTGTGTCAAGGAATTCTTTCAGCACTGTTACTTAAGCCTCTTTTTGCCCAGAACTATTCAAGAAGAACCTGTGACTAGTTTTTCTTCATTTCTGATGAGAATGAGAAACATTCCCAGAACAGATTTTATACCATGGGATAAATCAAAGTTGTCACTGAACACATGAGGCCTGATGTTGTGATAGAAAGGGCAGAGAAATGTAGCAAGGACATCAGTATTTAGGCAGCCAGTGCAACTCAGATGAGATTCTTCATCGCAAGCGATGAGTTTAGACAGATACTGGTCATATGAAATTTTAATGTAATCTGTTAGAAGCTCACAATCTTGATTCTTTTACAGTTATTGATGACTGTATCATTAAACACAGGTCTGCAATGTGCTTGAAAAACCAGGTGGACTGTGGTCTGGTGGTGCTTTTGTGGGTTTCTGGATAAATATAGTGCTGATCAGTAGTTGGTAGATCTTTATTTTTGGCAAGAGTCTTTTGCTTTTGGTAGATCAGTTAATAGCAGTTATGATTTAAGCAGATTTTGAAAGATATGGTGCTTGTCACTGAGTTTAATGAATTCAAACTAATCTGAATTTAAATGCATATTTAGGGACTAGCTTTGCAAACTAGCTTGAGATTGAAATGTTGCATGAAATGGCATTGGGTGATTTGCTATGTTTACCTTAACAAAAGTAAAAATACGAGTTATATTCCTTAAGGAGTTTCTTTTTCTTTCGTTGTCATATACGTGTGAGTTAAATCCCTACTCTGCCAGAAATACTGCACAAGAAGAGGTTTGTGTAGGTTTGTTATAAGCTGTGTGTAAAAGAAGTGACTTAAACCTGCATTCTTTTTTAACAGCCAGCAGGGGGCGACTCTTCCAGTTGCAAAAAGAAATCTGATTGTACAGAAAATAGCCTTAATTCTCACTCAATTGTTTGCTCAGTAAACTTTGTCGTGCTAGGCTTATGGTCTTAATTGCTAGTTTTGAATCTTATCTAATACAGAAAGACGGTTATCTTGTAAATTATGCCCCCTTTAACAGTAAAACTGACAATAAATCATGACATTATTAAGGACTGTAATGACTTGTTGTGCAGTGTCCTCAAATGCTCAGTCAGAATTTCCAAAATCAAAGATAGCGTTTTAAAATGCTTGCCCCCAAGACAGGAGGCACTATCTCGAGCATTAAACCAACAAAGCAAACAAACAGCAGTCAGCTATGTCATCCTTCAAAGTAAATACGGAACAAATTACATGGCATGTCATATGCAATGTGTGAGCAGATACAAGATTATTTGTAGTCTTAGGAACAACAATGACGATTGTTATTTACTGCTCAAGGACAGGTTGTCCGAAGCGCTGGATTAGATTTTAATTTAGACAAGGCTTTCAACTTTAATAATAGCTGAGCTGCCTTTGAGGGGGTTCACACTTCAGGAACTTTATTTTAGTTTGTATTCCCCCCATTTTCTGATTAGAAAATGTAAAATGGAGCAGATTATATTGGGAGAAAAGCATAACAGCTACATTTAGAAAATTAAACCACTGAATCCTTGAATAGCTCTTTTCGATGACAGCCCAGCTATTAATTTGTACTAAATTCTCAGAGTAAAACCAGAAAGAAAGTAAGAAAAAAGGAAATATATCAATGCACAAGTGTATTTATTCATTTTTTTTGCCTCGCATTTCCAAATCCCTCCAAATCATCAACCGCCTCCTGCTTCCCAACACCCTCATCTTCCACTTTCAGGCAGAATGAGAAGTGCTAACAAGTAAAATAAGCTCGAGAATACCTAAATGATTGGATTATACGAGAAAAGAGTGCCAAAGGTGAGGACAAGAAGCACCTAAGCATTATCCCTACTCCATAAATGCTGCCAGCAATCTCCTGTTATGAGTTCCTGTTATGCACAGGAGAATAATAAGGCTGTCTCTTCTCACCGCCGAGAACAATAATGAGTTCGCAGTGAAACAGTCGTTGTGGTTCAATAGCTGCACCTTTGATTCTGAAAGCTGCCTTTTTCTTTCTTTCTTTCTCTCTCTTCCTTCTGCCACTATCACTCTCGCTATATCTCTTTCTTGCTCTCAGTCTCAGTCTGCAGCAAGGAAACTCCTCTCTGGGCATCAATCCCCTGCAAATACGATTAAAGCACTGAGTCATCATTTGGCCCACAGGGTGTAGTGACCAAAGCAGCAAGGCTTCTGGTGTGTGTGTGTGTGTGTCTATTCATGTCTGTTTGTCTATCTGTGACATGCAAGAGGGAGGGTTTCAAAGCCGCGGATCCGAGGAGGACTCTATTCCTCTATCCAGGAACAAAATGGGCAATCCCATTCCACTCATTTCTCTGTCTCTTTGAGATTCAGCTGGGAGGGGAAGGCATGACCAATCGCACCCAGATATCCTCACCCCTTCAACTTCTTCTCCTTCCACCCACCCACACCCCTCCTCTCGCCTCTCCCCATGCCCCAAGGCTCCAAATGTAATTGCTGCTGCTTTTTTTTTTTTTTGGCAGAACCTTGCCGACGAAGTGCGGAGGTTTTTTTTTTTTTTTTTTCAAGGCCACATTATGACAGGAGGGGCAGACATAGGTGGTGAGACAAAGTAAAGGGTACCAGATGGAGACCGAGGGTCTAAAAGGGGCTTGATGTGTCTCAGAATGTCAAGCCGAATTTCCCAGGCCACATGGGGAAAATGAAAGGCTTCGGTGTGAAAATGACGGCAATTACAGCCATTCCTTCCCTCCTAAAAGTACACCAACTGTACTTGGGAGCTACTTAAATGTAGAACTTTCGGGGTCTGTCAGATGTACAGAAAGAAATGTCATTACAATTGACAGCATTGGGATTCTTCCCTTCTTGATGACTGAGATCAGAGTGCTGAGAGAAAGAGAGCTCGGCTGCTGATTGCAACAGTCGGTGACAGACTTGTCACCGCGATGCTCCAATCAGAACGCAAACCACATTACTGGTGACATGTTATTTTGTCTCAGTTTGGACTGCTGGTAAACAGTAAACAATAGAGATTTCGCCACGGCTGACTGTCATTTGAATAAAACAAGCAACATAACTTGCAGTCTGGTTTTTTGACGCAGTTTGTTTTGACAGGTAACCCAAATTAGCATCCTCGCCTGCTAGCGTTGTCATACATTAAAGTCCACGCGCGGATGTAAACACACACATAGTACTGACACATTTTGCAGCGACTGATGATCGGAGAGAGGAGTTTTACCTGCGAGCACATTTGAAGGTGTTTGTCTTTGTGCCAGTGAGTCCTGTACTGTACGACTCGTAGGCCGTTTGCGAGAACAAACCTTTAAAATGGAGTTTGTTTGTCCAGTACAGGCTGTGTTTGCTCTCACTCCAGAGCAAGACATGCACCTCTGTTTCTGTGTGGGTGCTGAGACAGGCAGAGGACCTTCTGTACATCTAATGTGCTCATCTCATCTCATCTTATATAGCACCGATTGAGGTAGAAATCAAGAGGATTTGATCAGCACAGCAAATGACTGGATGGAAGGTGCTATTTAAATAATTTACCAAGCAGCTCAAGCCCACAGGAGATTTTTTTTTTCTGAAGGCCTGGTGATGGTTGATCAAATCAATCCTCATATCTGCAAAGAAGTCAAGACGCTCCGGGCCTGCCGAGGCTGAAGCTTGAAGTGCCGTAGCTGAACTCGCCTTTTTTGTACATTTTAATTATGAATGACATTTGCTGAGCAACCCAGTTGCTCGATAACTGCCAGAAGAAGATGGAGGCCATTCTTAGCAGGGCAAAATCAATCATTCAATCATATGATGCCATTTTTTATTTATTTTTTGTCGCATTTAGGGGGGAAACTTGGAGTCATTTTGTCTCGGCTGCTTTAAGCATCTACTCGAGAGCGTTTCATTCGGAATAAGAGTGATTTTGACTGATGTCTGGGCTTTTTAGTCCGCATGCAAACACTGTCCCTCCCAAATAATCTGAGCTGCAAACCTGCATATAAACACATTTGGCACCACGCCTGGGCTGTCCTCCCCTGCCAGGAGCTTGAGGACACAGGGCCAGCCAGTGACGATTAGACAAAGTGACACGTTATATAAATATATATTTATAGAAGCCGGGTAAAAGTAGAGCTTATCAATTATGCATATATAATTCATTAGGGCAATCAACTCTTTCGACCCTCCACCACAAGCCAAAGCCGTGCAGATAACATCTCCATTGGCTGACGTGTGTTTAATTGATGGCTGATGTGACCACTGACATCAGAAAGAGGAAGGAAGGAAGCAGGAGGGAGGGGATGGAGATAAGGAGGTGTGTGCAAGTGCTGACTCAAGCTCAAGTTTTAGTGCGACATTAAGATTTTAGTGTTTGTGGATTTCGCAGCTGTACTCTGCAACAACCTGTACAGCAAACAACATGACCGGTGCACTAAAAAAAAGTGCCCTGAGAATATTACAAAGCTGTATCAATTCATAAAGACAGGAAAAACTTTACCATTAAACTTTAACTCGACAGTGGCAGGATTGGGATTATGGATTTGAATGTTATCGCAAATGAGATTACATAACTGAAGCTAAACTTTCACTTGTTCCTCAAATGGAAAAAAAATTGATAAATAACCTAATTAAGGAAACAATTAAAGTTAGAAGGGTATTTCAGGAATTTATTACCATGAAATGTAATTTCTCCATATGAATTAACCTCCAAAATGTTTTCTATAATGCAGCTCAGTGGTAATTAAAGTTTGTCAGCATTAAAAATAAATTTCCGTGAGGCACTAAAGGGGTTTTAGCCAGTATTTGGTTGCATGCACTTAAAAGAAATGACCATTTTGGATGAGCAAATGATCAGAAAACATTTTGAAAATGCAACAATTTCTGCAAAGTTAGACTTACTCCACTTCTTTAAATGCATTTATGGTTTTTATTCTGTTTGTTTTGTGTAACTCAAAGTCAAAAACCAACAGATGAATCAATAAAAAGTGGAAAATGATAAAAAATGGAAGAAAGATTTCATATTTGACAAGCTGGAACTAGTAGGTGTTTGGCGTTTTTGCAGTTTAAGAACAAGAGTAGCGAAAAAAAAGATAGTTTGGGAGAAAATACAGCTTCTATGTGCACTATCCAAAGGTAACAAAACCTGCCTATTACAATTAATATTACTATTAAAACTCAAAATCCTACCAAGTCTGTTTGTCTTATTTTTTGTCAAAATGTCTCATCCCACTTGATTTAAGATAAATTCACTTAACAAGTGACATTTCAGCAAGATGGAAGGACTTGTTTTAAGACAATGCATCTTAAATGTCTTTTTAAGTGAAACAATCTTGAAATGATCTTGTTTTGAGTTGTATTTTACAAGAAAACTCAAAATAAGTTTAATACATCTCAAATTAGGAGGTTACATGAAAGCAAAAATCTATTTTTGAGTGAAAAACTACTATTTTTTGAAGCATATCTGGCTTATTTTAAGACATAGAAGCTTGACAATTCTGGCAAAATATAGCTCAAAATAAGGTTTCCCAGTTAATTTTAGGATCTCAATATTCTAAATATCATAACTTATTTCAAGAAATCTTACCAAGCCATTTTCATTTGTTCTATTGGCAGATGGTAAAATTCCTTGAAATAAGTTTTTGTTGTTGTTGTTGTTTTGAGAGGGGCAATTTTTCCCAGTGTATGTCATGGCTGGGCAGTAGAACTACCTGGAGTCTTGTCGTAACCAAGACAGTTGCCAGACAGCCAGCGCCACATTGAATGAAGGAGATCTTTAGGAGCTGGTAGAGCCAGGAGTTTACTCTTTATAGCTAGCCGTCTCCGTGTTCTAGTTTCCTATTTCGCTAACAGATATAAGAGTGGCATGTCTTCCATTGAATTCTGCACCGAGTAACAGGAAAGCATCTTTCCTTGTCAACTTCTTTCACAAGGTCTTTAGACTACTTTAGGAGACAGTCATCACAGCAGAATGTCGACTTACTTTGCCTCCAAAGATTGTTAGTTTTGACTTTAATGTCATCTTAAAGAAAAAAATGCTGATTATTTTAGCAAAATTACAGTTATTATGCATATTGTGGACACTTTAATCCCAATTAGGGTCCACATTAAAAGCTTATTTACCATCATTCAATTCTGGTATCATTTTGCTTTTATCACTGTGTGAAGATTTTAGCAACTTGCCACGAGTGCCTAAAGAACAACACCGATGCCATATAAACTAAACTCTAGATTTAGTACAGTGAAGCACATCTCCTCAGATCATTCTCCTTGCAGACTTTTCCATCTCCGGCCTCGAAATGGTTGTATCCATGCTTCTCCCCACACTGACAGCATGTCCCAATCATGTTCCGACTTGCACGTCAATCACACTATTTTAGTCTTATCTCATACAACAGAACAGAAATACTAAATGTGACTGTCATGAAACATTCTATCATGAAATTGTGTGTTGTATTTTCCAAACTTGTGTCATCTTATTTGAGGAAGTGAACATTTAAATTACGATCCATGGCAAACATGACCTCAGTAAATAGCTCCATCTATTTAAACTGGAGAGGGATCAATATATAATTGTGGGACTTTTTGTAACGTAGTTGACGTTTTTCAGGCCTAAAATCAACATGGCCACTTATAACTAAACATTACATCGCCTTTTTAGAGAAAGATTCTTTTAAAGATTACATATTCAACTGAGAAAAAATTAAAGTTCTTCATAACAATAGTGTGGTAAATCTGTTGACGTGATAAATCCACATTTGACTCACACACTACTTTATATTGAATCACTCAGAAAGCCTTGGAGTCTTGCCAGTCTTTTCTTCAGGAGGAAATGACATCATGTGGAGCAGGTCATGTGATCTGGAATTAATACATTCTGTCATGATTATCTCAACTTAATAAAAAGAACACAATCAAAACTATATCTGAATAAGCTAATTTTATTATTGTTTAGCTAATTACAAGGTGGTTGTTATTAAATTGGGATGATTATTTAGTTGACATTTTAGTGATACCCAGTAATTTTTTTTTTATTAATAAGGGATTTTTTCTATAATAAATAATTATGGAATTTGAAAAGACATGATCATAATAAACATAAAAAAAACATTTACTTTTAATAAAGTTGTGTGCAAGATATAACCCACGGACTTCAAAAGTCCCTCAATTATATATTGACCCATTGGCAGAATTGGGTGCTTTTGATTGTGCATTTGCATATGTAGAAAGCACTATTTCAAGCAAAAAGACGGCAATGATATGAAGCCATCGAGAACAAAATGATTGACAAAGTCATGAAAAATAGGACTGATGGAACAAAGCACCTGTGCGATTTGACAAAAAGACTGACAACTCAACAGACATTCTGTCCATCAAGTAATCAATTCCTATCTCTGGTCCATTTTTGATCTTCATTCTGTACGTTTGCTTTTATTTTTTATTCCCCTCTGACATTAAAATGGCCACTGTGTCAACACCATTGTCTATCATAACAAAAAGGGCCACTTAATAAAGGTTTTTATTAAACTCCTTTTCATATCTTCGAAAAACCAACCTTTGCAGTAAAAGCCCTGCTTTAGTTTTTATTTTTTATGTTGCAGGACAGAGTTTATTGCTTGAAGATTGCAGCAGATCCCCCAAGGGCCTAATTACGGCTATCAAAGCAAAACTAATGGGCAAGGTATCAAACTGCAAATGCTCATCAAGGACATGAGAATGTGAAGGTCACAATGTCTCGTCATATAGCGTCTCATCATTCCCGTAGCTGCAGCGTAAACAGTCTGACCCAGAATGCACTAGTGTGTTGACGTTTTGTCTTCTTTTTTTTTTCTTTTTCTTTTTTTTTTTTTTTGGGGGGGGGGGGGGCAGCTTTTTGAATTGTGCGATTTACATTCATACACAGCATCCTGGTCCACCCACCCACAGCTGTCTCCACCCCGCTGCATCTAGAGCAGGACAATTAGTAATCCATCACCGCTGTTTACAGTCTGGGTGGTGGCGCTCTGGAGAAGGAGAGATGAAGGGAGGGGTGGGGGAGAGAGAGAGGTGTGTTAAAGGGGTGAGAAAGAGTGGGAGACAATGACAATGAGGGGAGTAAAAAAAGAAGAAAAAAACACAATGTGAGGAGACTGGAAAATAGAAGTAAACAAGGGTAAGAGGACAGCAGGGACAAACAAGTGTTTTTTATCCTGGCTAGCAACTTGTACACAGTGTGTCTCCATGTGAGTGTGTGTGTGTTTGCTTGTTTTGAATCGTTGCCGTACATGGGCACAGAACACCAAGAAGATTACAAGTCATTGCTGCTTTAGCATGCCAAATCAGTAATCGGTGCAGGCGTACACGCGCCGCCCCGCATGCATATTAATGCTGTGGGTGTGCACGTAGGTGTGCGTGATGTGTGGAGCTGTGTGTCTGGGCTGAGTTGTAAGATTTGGGAGGTACTGTGGCAAGAAACAATGAGAAATAAAAAGGTGGGGGAGAAAAAAAAAGGATGGAGAGATGAGGAGACGGGTGATAAGGTAGCCCACTAGATGGCACTGTTGTGTGGTGCATTCACTTCCTCTGGAGCTTCTCTTCCCCTTCTTTTCTGGGTCTCTGTTTCTATCTTGTGTTGTCTCTTCCTTTCCAACCACCATTTCCCTCCCTCGCTCTATCTTTTTTTTGCTGCCCCCCAATCCTCTACTCTTTCTCTCTCTGTTTTTTTTAACTTCTTTCTGTGCGCAGCATGTATGATGGAGCCAGTTATACAGCTGGGAATTGAACACACAGAACTGTAGTGTTCCCTGAATCGAAGCTAGGTGCCTGTGAAACCCAGAATCCAAAGACAGTGTCTGTTTGTTTAATTGACTGCCACACACACACACACACACACACACTCACACACACACACACACACACACACTCACAGCACGATTCACCTATTCATACTCCCAAATTTGCTCGGGCATTTGTGACCTATCCAACGCTAGCCTGTAATCTTGGCAACGAAAGGTAAAAGACCAAGCATGATGAGCGCACAAATAATACTAATCAGAGAGGGGGTTTCAATTTCCGGCGAGATCAGACGAATGAAGATGGAAGCAGGCATGTGTGGGCGAGCTGGCAATGTACAGCGAAAGTCAAGCGTAGGTGAGTGAACAGTGCAAGAGGGGCGGGAATGAGGGCCGATGGTTCGCTGATGCTGGGATTAACTGCTTTTCTCGAGGTGTCACAAGCATGCCAAGCGACTTCACCTCATGAAACGCCGCTGATAATCAGCCCCCTGCACACCGTTTGATCTGATTCCGAGGCCAGATCTTTATATAGCGCCACAGAGGTGGTGTCGGAGCGCCTCGTACATGCCAGTATGATAATGACGCTAATAATCAGGGCAGTTTGATGTATCATATTTCAAACTGAGCTCCAATGAAATAGCGGGTTAGGCCACTTAACTCTGCTGGTCACGAGTTAGCCACACTGTCAGGAACAACTTCAACATCATTTGTTCATTATCAGACATATCAAATTTCCAATTGTAATTGTGATGATGAGCTAATATTGCACTATTTTTTTTTACAATAAACAACTTTGGTTGACCTCAAATGACCTCAAGTCACTCAACAAAAGTGTTAACATTTGAACCCATTTCATGGCTCATTTGTGAATGCCAATTGAAACACTAAAATATAAAGAAATGATGAAAAAAAAATCAATGAAACTACATGGAAACTAAGTATCCAGTGACTCCTGCCACATAATCTAGCAACATAAAGCCAAATGTAAAAAAAAAGAGGGAAGCATTTTCAAGTAATGTTTTCACCTCTTACATTTAAGGATTGTCAAATCTGATCGTCATGAAAGAGGAATTCTACAGTTTTCAGATTTTTCCTCTTATGCCGTTAATAAGTATTCATGTTTTTTCGTGACTTTTAGTCAGCTTTAAATAATGGTGGTCGAGACATTTCTGGAAAAGATGTTCAGAAATCAAATACAGTTTGAAAATGATCAGAAATAACACATTTTACTCTAAATTGCAACAAAAGGATCATATTTCTCATTAAACTTACAATAAAACTGGGCCAAAAATATATACTACCGTTAAAATGTTTTGGGTCACCCAGGAAATTTCATGTTGTCCATGAAAATTCACACTTTTATTCATGAGCAAATATAACTGCACAAGGGTTTTTTCATCATCAGTTAGCTTTAGCTAATGTAGCTAACACAATGCAGCATTAGAACACAGGAGTGATGGCTGCTGGTAATGTTCCTCTGTACCCTTATGCAGATATTCCATTAAAAATTTCCAGCTAGAATAGTCATTTACCACATTATTAATATCTAGACTGCATTTCTGATTATTTTAATGTTATCTTTATTGAAAAAAATATGTTTTTCTTCCAAGCATAAGGACATTTCTAATTGACCCCAAACTTTTGAACAGTACTGTACATATTTAAAAAAAATTGTGTCCATGTCCCAGTTTGTTCAGTATTTTCCACCACGACAGACTAGACTTTCAACAAATTTCAATTTCAAACACGAATGGACTTATTGTGCTTTATGCTTAGCTCCCATCCATCGTGTTAGACGAGTTTAATGTTAAAATTAAATTAATTTGTGAAGAAATGTAAGTTTGCATCTGACATACACACAGATATCACCTGTGGGTCTGATATTCAGTACTACAGTGCATACAAGGACATTGATTTTTCTCACTATTCTGTTCCTAGTATATACTAAATCACTGTAAAATTCTTTTGTGTTGCCATTATGTCTACTTTTGGGTGTGTCTATTAGTACATGTACAGCCTCTGTATGCTTTGTGGATAATTGGAGTCGCAAGTATTTGGCACTGCTGTTTTTTCGGGTCAGGGACTGAAAAATTTTGAACTGTTGTGCATGATTACCGCATAATTTTGGGCAGATACCCACTGTGCACAGAGAATGAACATGTTAAAAGACTGGTGAGCCCCTTGACTTTTTTAATTTAGCATGACCATGAAGCTGACATTTGCACTTTTGAGTGAAATGACAATTGTTAAATGGGAAAAACGATGAATTCTAATAAATTTGAGGACTCTGTATATGTCCAGTAATTGAGCTTATCACCAAGCTCCTGCAAAACTAATGGCACTCTAACCCTATGCTTTGTGTTTTCTGGTAATTAGCAAATGCTAGCATGCTAATTTGAACAATTAAGATGAATGTGATGAGTATTTCACTCTAAAGTGATCAACATCAAAATAAAGCTTTACTGTATGCAGAATTTACCAAAATAATGAGGTTTTAAGGTTGTATTTGCTACTGCCCAGGAGATAAGCAAGAAACAATGAAGTACACAACAGCTCTGGAGGTATCTTCGTGTTTCTGCAGAATCCAACAGTATTGAATTCTAATCATCTGTCATGCCCAAGGCCTGTCCAGGGTGTCCCCTGCCTTCGCCCGAGTCAGCTGAGATAGGCTCCGGCACCCCCGCGACCCTAGTGAGGATAAAGTGGTGTATAGAGGATGGATGAATGGAATGACATGACCAAGGTCATCATTTAAATTTCAAGTCATTCCCATCCTTAATGTCTCGCAAGAGCATCTTAACTGTTATTTAAATCGGCAATAGGTTCAATATGCATTACTAGTTACCTGTGCTGGGAATTAGCATCATACATATTTATATTGCCTCCAAAATGTGACAAGCATTATGAATAGCTTTAGCATAGTATGTAACCTGGACTGACTTCATCTCTTATCATACGGAGGATTATTGTTTTTGCTGTTCTGTCATACCACGACATATTGGTATCTTATGGATGCCACTTTTCCCTCCCTGAGGAAGAGGCTTTGGAGGACTTCAGCCACCCCATTCCCAGGAAACCCCCTCCAGATATCATCCATTTACACCCACGTTTATTTCCAGCCTTTGGATTCTTCCTGGGACTCGATCATTTTGATAGAGGATAAGGGCTGCACGGCAACCCCGACGACAAAAGCAGAGTAGTCCTTTGGCAAACTGTATGTCTAGACATCTAATTCAAATATGACCGGATGAGTGATGGCTTCGCCCGTGGATGAGATTGAGTGCAGGGGAGTTTTTTTTTCTTCTTCCTTCTTCTTCTTCTTGCACTCTAGAGAACTAATATTGAGGAATAAGCTCTGTGACAGATTCAGATAGCAGGAAGAGATACTGTCAGCACCTCACCCCGGGCAGGAATCCATAGCTCAATATGTTTTTTTTCGTTGATTTGAGTTGTTGTTTTTTTTCCTTTCCTGAGACTATAATTATCATTGAATTGGCAGTCGTGCTTGTGCCGTTTCTGTTTTTGCTAACTCCCTCGAACTTGTTCTCCCCCCTCCTCCTCCTCCTCCTTCTTCACCTCTATAGTGCCAAGCAAATTATCAGATTGTTTACGAACTGTAACAGAAACCTATTTTCAATTCACCCGCAGCTCTGAACCACGTTGCCATTATGGAAAGATCTGATAAAGTAGTTCAGCTGAATCATGAATGTTTGAATAAAACGACCGACAACCCCGTTTTCGCTTCCTATCTGTGCAGCCGCGAATGAGACTTTCGGTTCAAGTCGGTCTAATCTCCGAAAAAACACGCCGCAAAATTGCTTATTTTACTTGACTGGAGTGATTTTGGCCCTAGGGGCAAAACCTGTGCTGAAAACTTGTGCTGCATAAGAAAACACTATCTGCTGCGAGGTTTTCGAGTGCTTGCAAAGTACTTGGACATCAAGGGAAGCGCGGATACACGAATTTCATCTCCTGTTTCATAATATGTATAATTAACTAGAAGCTAGTAAGGCTTCAAGGGCTTTACATAATCTCATAAACAACAAAAAATATCATTGATGCAGTTTTTTTCTTATAAACAAGACTGTATACAACGCAATTAGAGTTGGGTTGTGTCTAAAGGGAGTCGGCCTAGTCCAAAAAGGAATTCTCTTGAGTTAATAACCCGCAGACGACCAAAGTAGCTGGTGCAATAGTGTGATTTGTCTCATTGAAATTCAGTCCAACATGATCTGATCAGTCATAAAATCAATCTTTACTGTCAGCATGTATTTGATCCTTGGAAAATAAGGCTGCTGTCAAAAGTTTCTGAATCTTTCCTCGGCGGCTAAAATTACCTCTGAGTGTAGTTCTGCATTTTTATGTTTTCATATGGTTGATCCAGTCACTTCCTGCCATGTCCAGCTGTCTTTCTGTGCTTTTTCCGGCTCTAAAAAGATGCCTCATGGACACACTGCTTAAGAAAAGAGTGAAGACTCCAAAGTATAGCATTTATATTACACTCTGACATCAGCGCTGTACATTTTTTCAAATGACTTCCTCCTTGCACTGCCGGTGAAGTGAGCAACAAGGTCAACTAGCGGTGAGTTCATCAAACAGCTCTTCAAGACAAACCGCTACCTCAAGGCACAAAAAAACTCTGCATTATGTAATTTTTTTATTATGGTGAGAGTAAAAAATGTGGTCGTATGTATCTGCCTGTCCTTATGATGCCACTCTTGTAATATACTTTCTGCTATTTGCAGAAGCAAAAAGGATGGCTTTCAGGTTTAAAAAAAATGACTACTGGCACCGAGCCCGGGCCCCTGTTGGCTGGTCTGAGACCAGAAGTCTGTAAAAACCGCCTCCCTCCTGAGGTTACAAGCATGTCCACCCCGCTAAACATGGCTGAGATTAGCAAGAAACTAGCACACCTGAAAAGTCCACATTGCATTGGATTCAGGCTGTCAAAATAGATCAGTTTTGCGAAATTACTTTTAAAATATCTTGAATTATAGTCTTATCTGGCACGACAACATTGGATATTTACTCTCTCTTAAAAAAAAAAAGTCTCGGTCTGTGCCTCCTACTACTGGAGAGATTCCTGAAATTGCAAATGACAAGCAGAGCAAACGACAAAAAATATATACCATTGGCTCTGGCAGTATTCCACTGCTTCTTCTCATTCATTATTCTATACTGCTAGTATGAAACATCTCAGATATATTTGAATGGCTGTTTCCCGATTCCTCCAGCAAAGCCTTGAATGAACGCCCTTCATTTGTTTATTTGCTCCTTCATGGCCCTTTTCTTCCCCCTTCTCTGCTCCTCTTCCCTTAACCGGTTAAATACTCCCCTCTCCACAGAGTTGTAAGTAGCCCTGCCTGGTCACCCGGGGTCAGCCTGGTTTGTTGATTTAATCCTTGTCTGATGTTGTCTCAGCTCGTAGCCCGGGCTCAAATGACTTCAGTGCCGGCCGACCGGACCTCTCTGTTCAGCTGTCTGATATCGTCCTCTCCTCGGAGCCTGCCACTCCGATCTGATCTGAAAGCTGATGAGAAGAAGCCTCGGCGAAGGTAACTGATGTTTACCGGAGGAGGTTTAAGATGTGGCGTCCAGCTAGGCGGAGCGAAGTGGAGCCAGATTCGCAGTGGGGAGGAGGATAGCTGGAATGTTAAAGCAACCGGCTGTCTGAAGGAGTGGTGAAAAGTACAAGATACCGTTGCACCTTTTTCTGCAGCAGCATAGTTTTTGGGTTTCTGTTGGGGGACTTTAATGCACAGTTTTGGCTGTTTTTGTGCTAAAATAAATCGATTTCAGCCACCACACAGTTGTCGTCTCCCTGTTTTGTTCCAGTTTTCGAGCAATGTCGTAACATTTGCCATTGGAACAGTTCTACTATTACAAATGCATAAACGGTGATACATGTTGTACCACATACATTATCTGTTCATGATGTATAATTTGCTAATGCGGTTCAATAATGCAGCCGCAGCATGCAAGAACAGAGCTCCTGGGATTACAAATTTCATCTCCCATTACAGATGCATGTTA
The DNA here is from genome assembly GCF_021347895.1 of Acanthochromis polyacanthus. Classification (NCBI taxonomy): domain Eukaryota; kingdom Metazoa; phylum Chordata; class Actinopteri; family Pomacentridae; genus Acanthochromis; species Acanthochromis polyacanthus. The sequence continues at coordinate 23,522,457 of NC_067134.1, read as the reverse complement.
GCATCACATGTGGCGCTGAAAAATGGAATCGTATCGCTTTGGTACATTATTCATGTCGCACTTGACTTGAACCGATACAGTGAAAGTGCATCTTTAAGACGTCCATGCCAGAACCATCTGTCATTATAGAAAACTGAATATTTGCCTTTTCGCTACGCCGCTGAGCTGTTCACAACTGGGAGCTGCCCAGTACAAGTGCAGCCCGCCGCCGCCGGCCATTGAGCAGTTCCACTGGAGAAGAGGATTAAATGTCTTTCTCAATGGCATCTCAGTGGCAGTTGTTAAGGGAGGACAGAGCATTAATCATTCATTCCCTCTGTCCAGATTTTGCCAGCGTGTGGAGGATCTGAACTGGCAACTGTTTGGTCACAGATGCACTCCAGTCTATAAAAATGAATATGATTGCTTGAAGTTTTTTTTTTTCTTGGTGGATTGTCACTATTGGGTGTGGAAGCAAAAGCTCACTGCCCTGCTTATGCATGCACACAGTTATCTATCTATCTATATGAGTGTGTGTGTAAGTGAGTGCGTGCATCCCTTCATTTTGGTAATGGAAATGCTGGGAAGCCTTTAGTAGTTGCCACTGGTAATGGAATGAGAACATATGTATAATTTAAGGCTCTGCTACAGGCATCCCAATGGAGCCAAGGCGCACACACACAAACACACACACATATCCACAAGAAGCTTGATCACTGGCAGTGTTTCTTCATCTGAGTGAGTGAAAGTGGCACTAATACAGCACTGTAGTTTCAGCTCTCTTAAAGTCCCACCAAATATCCCTCTCTGCTTATTATTCTGCCAGTTGGCCTAGATGAGTCAAGACTACATAGTGATAATGTGGAAGTGAAAAAGAGTTCAGCATGCTTTACCCGAGAGCTGAGTTACAGTAAAAGGGAAGGTTCGGGATTTGCGGACGCCTGTCGTATTGATCAGCATGCGAAGCCCTCCCCTCGTTTGAGGAAACAAATGTTTTCATGCAGGGATTTGGGTTGCAGGAGGAACTGGCAGCGCTCTCGCCTTAGCATTTGGACGCAGGGCCAGTGTGAGTGTGCATGTGTGAGGTTTCATCGAGACCTTTTTCTCCAAAATGTTAGTGATGCCTCCTGGCTTCGAGCTGCAATGCTATGAATACATGTGACTCCCTCCTTCCCTGATGCTGCTCCTTTAAACACTAATATTAAATAGTTCTGTGGTGAATAAAATGGCGTTTTTGATGTCTAAAGCTCCACTTATCAATACTATAACACACTAGGTAACATGTTAGTGTTCAAAGTCATTCTTTCATGATTTTGTTCAGACATACTTCTTCAGCTACTGAGATTTAAAGGCTGACAGTGAACCCGCTGTCAGCTCAGAAGCTCTGAAACCTGTCAATCCCTCCAGCTACTTATGGCACGGATTTGTGATTACATCCCAGTGATTGGCAGATAGTTAGAGGGGATGTTTGCTGTTTCTTCAGCTGCTTTGGCGAGGCAAAGTCAAGGGTTATGTGCAGTCGTCGAAGCAAGAGGCTAGGTCAGAGAGCGAACTGCAAAGTTAAAGACCCCCTCTGGTGAAAATCTTAACATGCCCGCACTGTGTTTGTCGCATGCTGGGAGACATATCATGAGCAAAATAAGCAGTACATTGCAGTTTATAGGCAACTGATGAAAGCCAAAAAAAAAAAAAACATACATTCAGATCATGTGAATATATTTCTTAATGCGGAGTAAGTAAAAAAACACATTAAAAACTACTGAAGTCAACATTAAGTACGTGTAGAATTTTGAGTGACTGTTTCATGTTGGTTATACTAAACAAATAGACAGATTTTATGATTATTTGGGAATTTAAAGGGTGCAAATGGGTGCATGAATGCATATAAAATGAGCCCTCTCCTGCAAAACACAAAGGACTACTCCAAACCTTACTGAGGCACTGAATAATTTCACATTTTAAATTACCCGACCCCTCCTTCCCAAAAGAAAAAAACACATCAAAGAAGATGTATGTCAGTACAAAATATGTTGTCAGCATCATTTGTACACAAAAAGCTCTCCACATTGTTGCTCCATTTTGCCCTTTAATTGGTATTTGCCAAATGACATTTTAAAACACATTTGACTGTCATATCATTAACATCCACTCAGTTTCCTTCTGTTTGTGTATGCAATTTCCATTTGATTTGTACCATCAAGCTATAATTTACGTGGGCCACATCCTGCGTTTGTGTGTGTGCTGCGATGTGACGCAGGCCGCCAAGCGATGAGTCAGGACATCATAATGATCGCGCGCCATTATGAAGAATGGTCCTCCGCTTTGCATCTCCCTCCGTCAAAACAGCTCCATTGTGTCTTGTCTACGAGCTGGAAAGTCCCCCTCGCTCTGACAGGCAATTCAGGTTTTCAACAGCGGCCTACATAAAGGGACCACGCTGCACGGCGACAAACCGCTTTCCTTTTTTTTGTCCTTTCTTTCTCTTTTTTGTTTTACAATGGAGTGTGAGAATGCAATCATCGTGGCCGTTTCAGACGGTGGAAGACAATTTGGAACGGGAGAGAGGAGGCACTGTCTCTGGCATGTTTATAGAGAGCTCTGCCAGATGATGGTGGGGAAAAGGACGGAGTGGAGTGAAGGGGGATAAAGAGAGACGTAGCAAGATGGAGAGGGATAAAGACGGAGCAAGTGAAAGGGAATAGATAGACCGTATGAGTAAAGGAGTGATGGATGAAGTGCGAGATGGGGAGACGGAAAGAGCGTCTCCACCAGCGCCGTGGCAACCCCGATGATGCCATTTCCTCCTGGCTTATGCCAACGGCGCTAACACAGACACCCCCTCCAAGCCTCTCGCACAAACAGCAAACACTCCTTCTATTAATCTCCCCTCTCTCCACGGAGTCCCCCCTCGAGACTGATTACGCCTTTCTGTGTGCGCATACATGTCGGCACCGGAATGCGTTTGCATTTTTTTCTCCAGTTTCCTACTTCTCCCATTTGTTTCCCCCTCCCGACTCCCCACCTTCCGCTCGTGGCAGACACTTGCTGTAATAAAGTAAATGAGGTTGGGAAATGGCAAGACTCAAGGTGATATTTCAGCAAGCCACTCCCCAGCAACAACACTGTGGGGGAGGCAGGCAGCTGAGTGTCTGAATGAGAAGCCTCCATGTGCTTGTGTGTTGTTTGCATTGGACTAGAAGCCTAGGTTTGCTGTCGGTGTGTATTGGCAGTTTGGGCACTCAACCCTCCCCCCCCCCCCCCCCCCCCCCCGAACCCCACACCACACACCCACCCCCCCTCCAACCCTTGAAACCCTTTTAATGCATACAACTGGCCATTTTGTTTTTATGATGGGGCTGGGGAGGAGAGCTTATTATAGTCACTAAGGCGACCCCTGAAATACCAAGCCAGTGCAATGACAAAAATCAATACATGTGCATCAGCAGCATGTGTGTCCACAACAGCAACTTAAGAGTAAAGAAACAGAGGAGATATTTTTCTCCAAGTCGGAACAGGGGAGCTCCATCAGGCTGGGGGTGACAGGGTTCACGAGCAACCTGCATAGCCGAGGAAAACACTTGGGGTTGAATTATCTATGCCACACACACTACATCTTCACACAAGCAGTTAGACCCACGCTAAGTGCTAAGTACCGAGCGGCTGTTGTATAATGAAAAAAAATATTGAAGCTCTCCTTCGATATTTACCACAGGAACCTCCCACCATTTTTTCTTGTCTCACTCTGGTGTTTCTGGTACAGTGAGGCAATTTATTATGAGGCCGACTTTTATTATTCCTCAGCTGAATGCCTGTGAGGATGCAGGAGGAGTTTGCTGGGAGTTACTGCCAGCAGCAGCAGCAGCAGCAAGCAGGGACAGGAATGGAGAGCATTTTGCGTCATCCGATTTAGCCTTTGAATGTTTTGAGATGTGCATCTGTACAATTAAAGGGGCACTTGAATAATTTGGTGTTCGGTTTTCTCGCCTCAAGGGGTGATACTTAACCACTTGTGTAATGTCTGTGTGGATATGAAGGGAGCTATCCAACAGCTTCAAAGTGGGTATTTAGGAGACAGTGAAGGCTTTAATGGAAGACGATATCATGTTGGATTTATGGGCAATGTAGAACCTAGTGTTTTGAAATTCTGTCCTTTATTGAAATCTAAAATTCTAGATGTTTAATGCTTTTTTGAAAGAAGAAGATATTTTTTTGTTTCGTCCTCCAAATTTGATGCAAGTGCAATGCTAAATAACTTGACTAGGCCTCACCCGTTCAGATTTAGCTTTTCAAATTTTAGTCCTTGATTGAAATTGGCTCTCTTGGTATTGATTGTGATGTTCTCTCAAGAATTTTTAAAGCCTTTAAGAAGTCAAAGCTTCTGCATTTAAAAGCCATTTGGCAGTGAGATACTTAAAATGCTTTATTTCTAATGTATTCACTAAAAATTTCATATGTATACAAGATCATTCTTCGACTTAACCGGTGGCAGAAGCTGGCCAATAATTAATTCTAGTACTTTTTAAATGTCTTCTCATACTGCATTTGTTTGGAATCAGACTAATTGGAAAAATGAGTACCCAATTGGGAAAAGTCTATTTTAAGTCAGAATAACAACTTTACAATAGCGTTACTTTTGACCGACAATTAAGTAAGGAAAAGATGGTTTTTACCTTGCTGACATGTTTCGATTGCATCTGCAGTCATGACATTGCATTTATTGTCCGGCTCTATTTTATATTTCGGGTGTACTAATAGCTGCTGGAGTTTCGTGTGTGGTTTTACTGCTATGTTAATGTTGTGTTTTTTCATTATTCGTTGCATGGGTTCCATCAGACCGGTCACCTGATAAAAATGTCACGTCAGATGACGCTCTGAGGAAGTTTGAGAGGTGGTGGAAACATGTCAGCAAGGTAAAAGCTAGCTTTTCCAAGTATCAGAATGAAAAGTCAGAAAATTTGGGAAAATATTTGTACACAATTTGCTGAGTTATGAACATCTTTGATGCAGAAACATGTAAATTTATTAATGGAAACTCTTTTGATTGTTGGTGCAAATTCAAATGTGCATTTCTGTGCTTCTGAGTTCGTACTGTGTTATGATATGTAACCAAAATTGCTGAACTTTTCTAGCAAATGCTGGCCAATCAGAGCAGATCTTTTTGGGAGAGGCGCCTTAACGAGGCAAGAGCTAAATCTGAGCATTCCAGATAGAAAGTCAAGTGTGGCAATGCACAGTATGAGATTTTTTTGAACATTTAAGCATGTAAACCTATTGTAGTAGATCCTAACAAAACAATTATGTATCTGTAAATGAGCATGATATGGGCTCTTTAAAAGCACACCACATTGGGACTATCCAAGGATCATGTGATGAAAATGTAATTGAACTGATTGACAGCCAACGATTTAGTGTTACATGCAATATGATATATACTGTGTCTATCATAACATCATGCAACCTACTGTAACACACTGGAGCATCAGTGGAACTCTATGGCGAAGAAAAATAAGCTTAACCAGGCTTCTGATACACAAGCATTAATTTTAAGTTACAATTTTTACAGTATACAGTATTGGATGGTACTAACTATTTATAGCAGCTGATTTTTCTGTTTACTCTGCTTCATGTTTAAATTATATACTAAGTTTTAATAAATAATTTACACAATCCAGTGCATTTAAAGAGCCAGCTATGCTCCTCTTCTTATTTCTAAAGCAAAATGCATCCAAATGACATTGGATTCCACACTAACTGATTTACATTGCAAAAAAATAATAATACATTTGCATTTCACATCTTGAAAATGATCCTGTATATTATTATCATCAAGCAGCTATTGTCTTTGTCCCTGTCCTTGCACTCACTGCCAGCCGTGCACAGCTCTGCTATTCCTGTTCTGTTTCAGCAGGCAAACAAACAAGCACACACCAAAACACCAACTATCAGAATTTCCTGAATGAAAGGTCAGTGGCTCCCTGCGTCTAAAATTAGCCCGGCGAGTCGCCCTACTTTGCAGTCAAACGAGATGAGAACTGAATGAATCTCGAGCCATCCTTCATTTAAATGAAAGGTCATCAAAATAATGCATCATTTCTGTGACTTTTCAAGAGGAGATAAGATGAAGTAAGATGATACCTTAATGATCCCTGCAGGGACATTATGCAACTGAAGAGGCGAGGATCGGGGCTACACTGTAGATAACAATGCAACGGTACACTGCAGATAAAGCAACAAGCAATTACAACATGAGAAAACAGCTGAAGCATATCTGCAGTGCTGATGGATGTGCACTGGTTTCCATTTTGAAGCAGCTGCAGTTTCTACCTGAAATTCTGCAGTTCTTACTAGTACCAGAACGGCCCGCCATATGTCCCTGTGTGTGTTTGTGTGTGAGTGCTTCAAGATTATGTAATCATTTGTGATTTTTTGGACCCCTGGCTGCTTTGGCTGACAAGCTCTTGCAAAAAAAAAACAGCGTTTTGAATTCTTCCCCCTCCAGGGGGCAGGTTGGCTGTGAGCTGGCTTTAGCCGACCGTTTCCATGAGTCCTGTGTCTCCTTCTATCCCAGTCAGCCCGGCTCGCCCACATATCCTCAAGGAGGCACACAATTCAACTCAAACATGCCGAAAAATGAGAAAAAAAAGCCACCACACGCAGACAATTCTGTGTTTCACAAATAATCTCCCTCTGAGACACGCATGCAAAGCCTGTGCAACAGTGTAGATTCAAATTCAGATATTAAGCTCACAAAAATGCAACTTTTTTGCATTTTGTAATGTGCAGATGCACCTAAATCACCCAAACAAACAATCAGAGACACATTTATATCGTATGATTGTATGGAAACACATGCAAATATATGTAAGTGCTTTATCACATATACTTTCTGGGTCAATAATTGTTGGACTTTTTGTAACATAGTTGACATTTTTGCTCTTTTCAGGCTTAAAATCAATGTGGCGACCTCTAACCAAACACCACATTACAGAAAGAGTCTTCTTCTTCAACGGATTAGATTCTCGCAGTGATGTGGCTTATAGTCTGGATCCACAGATTTGTTAAAGATTTCTGTATCACTGAGAGATAGCGGCACAGAGTCACTGTAACCATGACAACAAGTGAACACTATATCAGCTGCCTGCTGACGATCACATGATTATGATCCTACTAAAATAAAAAAAAAAAAAAAATAGACGCTGCGCACTTATCTGGATTTATCCGTCGGAAATGATACAAGGAACAATTGATTAATTTGTGGGCGTGTTTCTGAGTCCCATCAATTCCCGCCCCAAGTTACCTATTTAGGTAGCGCGATTTGGTATTCGTACATAACATACACATGTATAACACATGCCTGTGCTCAACACATGGTCATTTTTTATTCAAGATTTCATATGTTGGAAATGATAAAATGACTCAGAGTACTTTTCTTGTTAAAGATACTATTAAATTAGGGTAGTATTGTAAGGAAAAAGAAAAAAACAAAGCTTTGCAGGGTTCATAAAACTTAATTATATGGATGTCAAACTTCTAAAATGAAAATAAATTATTCTACTGATGATTCTTTTTCCCCCATCTTTGACTGGATTCAAAAATAAATGAATTAATAATAATGAAAAGAAAAGAAAGAAAACCTTTTAATCCCCTTGCCTTCTAATATGCTTTTAATACTAACTCTATTACAGCTAGAAATTAGTTGGAATATCAAGCAAATTAGATTTCTTTGAATTTACAGTTAAAACTGAACAACAAATGTTGTCCCAAGAGACCGGTGGCTCTGTCAGCGTGTAGCCTGTTGAACAAACTTCTTTCAGCTAGAAAGTCTGACTGGGGTTGCAAGCTATTCACACTGTGGAGAAGTGTGAAGAGAAAAAAAAAAAGGCCTGCGTTAGCAAGTTCCTCTCCAGCCTGCAGAAGAAGTGTTAGGTATGAACTTTAACGCGAACAAACGTCTCGGATAAAAAAAGAAAAGTTGATTTAAAGCAATACGGGTGCAAAAGTGGACCTCTGGTGTGCAGTTTGTTATCCGATTCCACACTAGTCACGCTGCTTTCAGGGACACAGTGGTTGGGTAAACAGAAAACACACACAGGAACAAAATATGCATGCAAAATGCACGTAAACCCCATTCGCGCACGCATATTCCTCCTCAGAGAGCGCGGCTGTACACATTCATACACGCGCTTACATAAACACAAACACTCTGACATTTAACATGATGAAATGACAGAGGAGGGAGGGGATGTCAAGCACAATAGACGTCCTGTTGCGTTTCGGGCCCTGTTTATGATGCGGGGTGACACATCACGCAGCTCCGTAGGTATGCCATTTGTAAAGATTAGATTGTGATTTGGATGATACCGGAGGGCGCATCCGATGGAGAGGGAGGCAAATAAAAAGAAACAGAGACTATGAGAGGGGAGGGAAGAGAAGGATACAGAGGAGAGATCATTATTTGGCATGTCCAGCAGTGAAGCAAGCAGCCTGTGTGTGTGTTTTCTGGGCATGCAGCTTCCACCGTTCCCCTTTCACAGTCCTTTTCATTAATGTAAATGTCCCTCACTAGCGGGCATGTCTCCTCTCCTGTGCTTAATTGATTTTGGCTGGCTATGCCTTTGCTTCCTTGCACCGAGTCCGCGACCGTCCCTGTTTATTTTCCCCCCCATGCATGTGCGAATATGTGGGTGAACAACACCGGAAAGTTGACGAGAAGAAGGGAGTCAAATACATCAAGACCGGCAAACTTTGAACCAGCATGACAGGAAGATGAGGATGGCGGTAACAGGACGAGACCGGTGCAAATGAGGGGATGACGGAGGTAGAAAAACGAACAGACAAAACCAAACATAGCAGCTGCATGTAGAGAGGTGTAATAAAGGAGAAAGCTCAAAGGATAAGGGTTAAAAAAAATGAGAAAAGAGTGCTGGAATTTGAACATGAAGGAAAGAGAGGCGTGCAATAAGGAGGCAGTTTATTTGTTTGGCTTATGTAGAGCAACCCCTCCCCTCAAACACACACACACACACACACACACACACACACACACACACACACACACACACACACACACACACACACACACACACACACACACACACACACACACACACACACACCAAGACCACCACACGCCCGACAGACAGGCCTCCCTGCGGGTTGTTAGCCATGCTTGCAGAAATACAGCTTCATTTCTGTTGACAGCCGGAGAAAAATAATTGGCCGATAACAACTCATCAGAATGCAGGCGATATGTATGATTTTCTCACCCAGTTGTATCTGAAACAATCAGCAGCAGTGTAAACAACAGAGCTAAGGGATCGTTTCATTTCTGTCGAGGCACAGTCGGGAGTAAAGTTCGGATTTGCCTACATGCGTTGATTTTATCGATTTTTTTCATCTAGTCTCGGTGACTTTTGTATGAGGTAGTTCACTTTGAGGTGCGCCCAAAAGAAAGGATTTAGCATTTTTCATGCATATGAGTAAGAGAATTAGAAAATATGCATCTTAAATCTTTGATTCCTGCCTCTGTAATGTTTCTCACTGTTAACACTTGGAGTCGAATAACTTTCACAGTCAGCAAAGTGTTTGAGGATGACTCATAGTTGCCCAACTGCTGTGAAGACTATTCATTTCACACGAGTCTGTTGCTTGAACGTTTTCGACGCACCGCTCTGCATATGACAGCCATTTGTCGCCATAATGAGATGATAGTATCTCCAGCTGGGGGTGGAACCTGTATGTTTAAATTTCTCACATTCTCATTCTTAGCTTTTTAGGATCTAATTTGAGCTCCTTTGCGAGGCCCCATCTGAAATGTGGCAGGATGGGGTGAGGAAATTAGCACTCCAAATCAAACTGAAAAGCCAAATTGGTTGGATGTTACTCACATTTCTTGAAACTCCCACTTAGAGGATGATTCAGTCTTGTATCACTTGACCAGCTCAAGGGTTACTCATTAACTAGAGGCAGCTAGTGGACGAATAATTTGAATTTGGAAAAAAAAATCCCATTGCTATGATTGAAGCACATCCCTTTAGAATTGCATAATCACAAGCCTTGTTTTGCTGATCTCATTTACTGCTGTCAGTCTTCCTCATGATTGCACGCCACCCACTACTGTTTGCATTTAAATTTACCGACCAATTAGCCATGACCCTCAAGTTTGCAGTCGAGCGTGGTCAGATGGAAATGGCTGTTGAATTTCCATCCTCGCAACACTTCCTGTAATGGAGTAATAAAGTTGTTTATGTGGTTGCATCCCCTTGAAGACAGCGGTATCTCCCTTATTAGGGGCAGCCCCTCCACCCTTCTGAATAGCTCTCATAAGTGGGTGACCTGTGCTAATTTTGTTCCTCTAAGCTGTCCCCATTTAACACCAAAATCTCTCTTCTGGGTACCATTTGCATTAGGGAGACGCGGAATATCGAGGCCAAAGTCACGCCATTTAGATGTATAATTTACCTCACTCGGCTTTCACATCAGATTGCAAGGTTTCCCCTTTGTGATTTCACTCTCAGTCAGGGGCCTTTTGCAGATGAAATGTCTCTTTGCAGCTAAAAAGGATGTGTCATACAGAGTATCTCCTCAAAAGATGACTTTACACACAGCATGTATTGCATTGTAAGACAACGAGCTAGCATCACATGAATGACTTGGTGATGAAAACAAAAGGCAAATGCCGTTTGGATATTATCCTGCTGCTCAATGAGGCTGATAGGTACAACATATTTAAATGTAATAAATATTTTGCACCAACTGTTATACCTTGTTGGAACAGAAAATGGCACGCATGCTCTTCAAATACAAGACAACAGTGGAGGCAGTTGGCAGCCAGCATCTCTTATCAATTAGTACTCTACTGCTTCTCCTCCCACTCAGTTATGTGCTTTTGTTTTCGCTGCATTGTGACTGAATATGATCAAATAGCAGAGCTGTACCTTGAATGTGGACGAGCCTTCAGCTGTAGTTATCCTTGTGTCGAGGCTAAAAATTACACCTTTTTATCATAGGCAGGATCCACCAATTTGCGCCACAGCAGCTCCTCTCAGGCATCAGCGAGCCCTGGACACCCATTACCCTGTCGTCTTTTCACCGCTTGTCCTTTCTCAAACCACTTTAGAAAGGTACTAACCACCGTGTCCTGGGAACACCCCGTAAGACCTCCTGTTTTGGAGATGCTGTGGCCCTGTCATCAGTCATCTAGCCATCATGACTTTTTTCCTCCCCTGTCAAAGTCGCTCAGGCCCAAACGCTGTCCATTTTTCTTGCTTCCAACATTAACTCCAAGAACTGACTGTTCACTCGCTGCCTCATCCATCCCTCCTACTGACAGGTGTCAGTGTAACAGGATAATCAAAGCTATTCACTTCAGCTGTCAGTGGTTTGAATGTTGTGGTTGATTGGTGTAGATCTGAAAGATGTCATTTGGTAACTCAAAAAGCATATTTTTGCGAGAAAAACACCACTAAACCTCAGAGAAGCTTGCTCTAAGACTGGTTTGGAAATTCTCAGAGGACTTCCAGTGAGAATGTTTTAAAAATCCTTAAAAAAAAGGTGTTATAGGTAAGCCTAGAAGACTGTAGCTCAGCAACTAAAACACTCTTGGTTACAGTTATTAACAAAAGTCAATGCACATTGCAGAGATGCTCTATTCACATCTTGGTGCTCTTCATTTCCAACTGGTGCTCTTTTATTCATGTCATCTTGGTGCTTTCTCTTTGTCTGCAGTGATTTAATGGAAGCAGACTGGGGAATTAGTGCATCCAAGTGTTTATCACAATGGCTAATATTCACAGTAGTGGATGTGAACAGACATTAATATGCATTTCCTTTTTTCACTGTTCAGAAAATTTTGATTCTGTTGAACATTAATGTCTGACGACGGTCCAGTCCCAACATTAAGCCTTCTCCCTGAGCATTATTCGAACAAAAGTGCTCCTAAACGGAACCCAACTAATGACATCTTGTCCCAAACCCAAAATAGTAGGATTTGATACCACTTAAGGAGGATAAATCTCTTTCGGTAGTCCACATTTAGCCTTGAAAACAGATGGTTATCCATAGTTGAAGGAGAATAACCAATGCAAAGTATCCAAAGGCCAAATTTCCAATGTTCAGTTGAGACAAAAAAAAAACAGTGCTATGAATCAGAAAATATACATCTTGACATACATCCTTGAGATACTCAATGCTTGCTGAGATGACCACAACTTCTTTTGAATGAATACAATCAAGGCTCTGTTTCATGCATGCAATAAACATTTGCAACCTTGGCAACACCCAGAATTGGAGCACTCATTGCAATATCTTAAACAAGTCCAGATCTCGTAGTGACATTGGGTCAGAGTTATCGTCACAACAGCGAAGGATGCAATTTGCGTTTCGCCTTGTTTGCTTCATTTGTGTGCCCTTACCATCTCACTGTATGACTCAAAGTGTATTGTAAAGAAAACTCGCATAGCTATAGAGTCCAACGTTATTTAACCAGCTGAAAATAAATAGCCGTCTAGTAGCTACTGCAATCTGACCTGTATTTTGTATAAAGTGTATTTAATTTGCTTTGCTGACATGAATTAACAAAGAAATACTCTTCAACAGATGATTTTTCCTTTTATTTTTTACTGCAAAAGGCTATAAAATTACCACGATTTGGCACAATTTTCTTTTATTTTTGAATGTGTGAATTGACGTCTACCATTCTGGAAAAGCTATCAATGATAATGTGGTATTACTTAGATTTAATGACTAAGTGGGACCAACTTTCACACTGACTGGTGTTTTTTCTGCTGTTATCTGTATGGTAACGCAAGGAATTATTATTCTTTTTAGTTACGGCTTTTGAATCACAAATTTGAAGCCCTAAAACTACTAAAAAATGTATGAAAATTTGCATGCTGGCAAAAAATTTGAATATTTTAAGGAAATTACATAGGTGTGTGGCAAAATGGCTCAATAGCATCACCTGGAAAATTTCAAACATTTACTATGGCCAATACGTGTCACTGACAGCTATGAAATTTGGTAGGCATCTGTAACATGACAAGACACACAAAAAAGTCAGTGGCAACCCTGCCTTAAACCCAACAGGAAGTCGGCCATTTTGAATCATGCATCATATTTTGGGTGATTTTGGACCAATTTTTGCACATTTTCAAAAGCTATAAACCCAAGCAGTGTTACTCCAACAGAGCTGATCGGAAGTGCTCCATTACGAGCCTTTGCATGCTCCAATCTAACTAACTACCCCTGTACGAGCTCCAATCTGCCAGAAACTTTACACGTGTAATCAGAGTCTTGCCCTCATCACACCTCTAGGTCAATATGCATTCACAGTGATAGCGCCACCTGGTGGACAGGTTTCATGGACCTCCATCAAATAGGCCATAGGTCAAAATGCACTTGCAGTCGCACTGCCATATGGGGGGCATGCTTCAAATTGCTGATCAGCAAGGATGCGAAGACCCAACCAATTCTTCTTGCAGATGTATTTTTTTTCTTTTATACTTTGACATATCTGAAATTTCAACTGTTTGGAACTGAGAGTTGATTGTCTTTGTATGCAACATATTTCATTCAAATAGCCAAATAAAGGCCACATTGTTCCTTTTTTTTTCTTTTTTACAATCCAGAATACTGACAGCAGATGGGAGAATAAGGTCTTAGATTAAAAAAACAACAACAACTATAAAGTGTTACTGACACTGTTTGTCAATGCAACAAACTCAGATGTGAGCTCATCTGTCTGGTACATTAAAAGTGGCAAGTTAGGCTTGCAGATGAAACATCAAGAGAGATTTATCCTCTGCCAGCAGCGTTGCGCCTTCACAAGAAGTCAATTCACACCAGTCACAGTCTTTGCCCTTCTCTGTGTGCCTATAATGACACCTGCACAACTGATTGATACTTGACAGGGGCATCACTGCCAGAGGTGGTCATTTCTGAAGCGTCAGCATTTTGCCCAACAGCAGCCGGAGCTACCTGAGCGCACCTACTGAGCTACCCTCAATTAATGTAGCCGTAGGCGCATGTGTATGTGTGCGCGAACTGTCAGCTTGCCGCTCGTTTCTTTGTCTGACTGCGCAGCGTCGGCCTGCCCTCTCACCGAGCTCATTTTCCCCTTCACTCTGTGTGAAGGCCATCTTCAGAGGGAAGGAAGAGAAAGACAGGAAGGAACAAATCAGAGGGAGGGAGAGACAGAGCGGACGGCGAAGGAGAGATTTTTTTTTAAGGTTGAAACAAAGGCTGAGCAAAAAATAAAAGAGGTTGTAAAAAGAAAAAAAATGCCTGGGGAAGAAAGAGGAGCTGTGAGAAACAGATAGAGAGAAAAAAGATAAAGAAAAGATGTGAGACACTTCTCCTGTCTGAGTTGTTTGTAGTTTTTGGATTATACTTTAAACACACATCTCGGTTCAAATGATTGACTGCGGCTGTAATCTTTACCATCTTTGCAGAGAGACTGTTAAATGGAGGGGACCAGAATGTAATCTTTATTGCACCATTTATTGCAAAATAGATACACAAACATGGCTCGATTCCCACACAGAGGTATGTTCACAAACAGACAGCAAGTTTTAGGACTCCGAAGAAAGCAACAGAGAGTGGAATTGTCTGCTCTGCTTTTACAAAAAGCTGCCGAAGCCAGGGCAGCAGATCTGTAATGCATCACAACGGGCCGGAGCAAATAAACAAATTGCAGGGAAAATGCTGCACAAAAAGACTTGCCAGGAACTATTCATCAAAATTTCCACAGGCCTGTTGTCTGTGACCTATAAGAACGCCTTCTGGAGAGGAATACCTTATAAATGCGAGCTGACACAGCTGGCATATAGCCTTTCAAGAAATTATAGCTCGGCGCTGTACTCCGCGACTTTTACCAACTTGTCAGTAATAGCTATTATCTTGTGTGACGGCAGCAGTGTCCCTGCTCTAAGCCATGGATAACTTCCAACATAATTGACCTCCGTTCTGAGGTTACATCTTTTACTTTCCCTTTACACCGGTCGCTCATCTCGTCTCTCCGCCGCACATCGCCGGTAACCTATATGGACATTTGTAACCATGGCAGCGAGAGGCCGTTCCTTGAGTGTTTTATTACTTGTTGGGGGTGAACAGCACTCTACATCAGGCCCTCGTCCCTGAGTGTGTGCCTTGTCAATGTGTCCACTTCACCCTCAGCGCCACTAGGAAGGTGTGTAAGGCAGAAATTTATGTTTTGTTATTGTCAGCCTCTCATGCCAGTATAAGGCTCCATGAGGAGGATGCTTGAGACAAATGTCACTTAGATAAGGATTTGAATCCCGTGAGAGGAAACATTTAAAGGTTTAGCAACCAGTGATGCTATATAACCTTGCGAAACACAAAACGACCAAAAGAGAAACAAAATGACAAAAACATGAGACAAACAGCGAAAATCAGACAAAAAAGACAAAAAACTGACAAAAACAAGACAAAATATGACAAAAAATGACACATAATGACAAAATAACAAGGAACAAGCTAGTATTTTACTTTATGATCAAAACAACTTGTCAAGTTCTAAAAGTTATTTTAAATTTGTAGTTTTAAGAATTTACAATTTGCAGTTAATGTCTTCTCTGTAATTTTTACACTTTACAAAGTCATCCCTGGCGGGCCAGATTGGACCCTCTGGAGGGCCAGTTTTGGCTCCCGGGCTGCATGTTTGACACCCCTGCTGTCGAGCATTTAGCAAGAAGCAGTGTGCAAACTTCAGCAGGAGCCTTGGAAACATGATTTATGAAATGATGACAATAAGTTGTTTTTGCCAAAGGTACTTTTTGATCATGGATCATGTGTAAAATCAGGCTATTATTGATGTATGATTCCTGCTAGAGGGTGATTCATCACTTATTCACTTGAATAACAATACCACTCGTGCTGCAAAGTAGGAGAAACTTCACTCCCTTCAACTCAAAAATCAGGAACATTATTAAGAATTATTCTTTACTCTTACTCTGTTTTCAGCATCAGAATATGTCAAAAACAAAAGCAAAGCTTGGATTTATCAAACGTTCCGTGCCAATCTGAGGAGCAGCCAGAGCCAGAGGCATCATCTACATCAAGCGATTTATAAATGCTGTATCTGTCCTTTCTGACCAGGAAAAAATGGAAAATTTTAAATTCCCTTGAAAGCCAAACACAAAAGAAGGGAAAAAGTAATGCTTTTTGCCTATTATTTGCCTTTTAGGGCATTTTTTTGATTATTTCATGTTCACAGAGACTCAGTGAGTTCTACAAACAAACCAAGAATTCATCAGCATCCATCAGGGGTGACAAACATATGGTCAGCGGGCCAAAACCGGCCTGCCAGAGGGTTCAATACGGCCCAAGGGGCAACTTTACAAAGTGTAAATTGACAGAGACATTAACTGCAATTTTTCAATAAAAGTAACTGCTATTTTTAATATGTCTACTCTACTGCCACAACTTTAATGTATTCTTTGTGAATAAATGGTATACATTTACAAGACAGGGGGATAACTTATCAGTCTTCCAGTCAGGATTACTAAACAGATGTGGAAGTGAAAGTAAATTCAAAATAATTTCTCGATCTTGACATGTTTTGATCATGAAGTAAAATACAACAACTACAGGAGGATTTGTTTTCTTTTTTAACTGTATGCAACATTACAAAAGTAACTTTGTGCAAAAAAACAAAAATAAAAATCTGTGTAAAAGTGCATCTTAAAAGGGGATTTCCTGTTTCAGGGACAGAAGTTTTGTCAAAAATGAGGTTATTCTTCACATTGTGAGTTCACTGGCAAACCAGAGTCTTCCTCGAGTGCACCGCAGAAAACCTACTAAGTAAATTAACCTGATTCTTAAACCCTGTGTGCATTTATAACCCAATCTTCATTCCAGATGTGGACAATATACTGCAGCACCCAACCTTTGTGACTGAATGTTTTGTGCTTTTGTAGATAAATTGTGATCTGTAAGTTGTAATGTGTAAATGATCAACTGAGGCATAATATTGTTGAAATAGCACTTATTTTCTGAAGAAATTTCAGACTGTTCATTAAATGTGAACATTTTCGGAATGTATTTTTTGGCACTAAAACAAACGGAAAAAAATTAAGTTGTGGTTATTTATAGGTTATTACTATATATGTTAATAAGTACGTTATTACATCCACAAATAGAAATTCAATTGACACAAGTTCCTATTCCCATTCCCTTGGAGTTGGGGTTTTCATTCTGCCAATATTACTTGATTATTTTTATGTCTTTGTGCATTTCACTGTTGCCAACTGAGTGACTTTGTTGTTCAATTTGGCAACATTTCAGACACAACTTTTCCCTAAAAAAAATACACTCACAAAGACCCAGATGGAGGCTGTGTGAGGAAAAAGGGGGGGAAAAAAGATATTGTCATTTCTAACTTTCTCTCTGAATAATCACTTCAATTATAAATGAAATAGAACTGGAAGCACGACTCAGTCATCCTCTTTAACTCATGTATGCTGATTTTGGTCAGATTATGTTGCCGAAAACAGCTTTTTTAGGAATTTTCCTGTATTAAAATACAACACGTGAGCACAGGGAGCAAGAGAGAAACAAACACATGTAAAAATCAGTATGTAGTCAATCTGTACTTTACACTGAAAGAGCAAATGCAGTCTCATTAGTGCATTTATGCCCTCAGATAGACATATCTGCATTTACTCTTCCTCGTGGCTTGATTTTCCACTGTTAATATTCTATAAATGAGAGATTATGAATAAATTAGTAAAAAGTCACAAGGGGAAATTAAATTCCAGTTACCAATATTAAGTCATGCGCCATTTTTACTCTATTTATTTTCATTCTCTGGTGTCACCAAGAGCTGATGAGGAAATAATTGGTCGTGAACTTCATTAGCTGTGATTAGTCATGCAACTCAGTGTCATATGTCAGACATCATGCGAGGAAGGAAGCGGTGAATGAAAGAGAAGAAGCATTTTGGGCCATTTAATCTGAAATTTTGGAGGGAGAAATGCTTTTTTTTTTATGTCTACACGAGGAGCTTTCCCATTCCGTAAAGTGTTTAAATTCATTTCCACTTTCACAAGAATTTTAATCCACCTGCAATTTCCAAGATGACCGCAAAGACACAGACTGGGGAACTTTGTGAAACTTTTCTCCTTTGAAGCTATAGTGTTTTCAATTAACACTCGGAAGCACTCGTGTCTGAAATGTTTCAAGCGGACTTCAACAGAATACAGCAGCCAGCCCCTTCTCATACACTCTGATAGCACCCAGCAATCTAAATGAAATGTGTTGTTGTGTCGACAGCCGGAGGCACTGGCCACTCAGTCGGAGTAAACACCTGTCTGAAATTGCCTGGAATTGGTACAGTCCAGGGCGCGGAATCATTACGCCTACATGAGATCGCCATGAAGCGCTCTCTGTGTTTGTGTTGCCAATTTCATTAGGCCTGGGTGTGCGCTCTTCATGTTTCGTTGACAGCCCCTCTCGCCATTTTTCCCTGCGCTGTCTTATTTATTTGGTTTCTCTGGCGGAGCTGGACAGGCTCCCTCTGGAGACGGAGCTCTCAGAGTGAGGACTCTGAAGAAGACTCATAATAGAAGCGCACTGACGCGCCGCCTTGTCAGCTGGAACATACGCACACACACACACAAACACAAGACATCATATAGTGCTTTAGCTATATATCCATACACCGATAGCGAAGCTGCGCTGCCAATGAAAAAGCTAAAATAATTGGTCCACGGGGAGTCCCGTTTTGTCTGTGTCAGGAGAAACAGCACTGTGATAAAAGGCAGAGATGCAGGAATCAAAATAACATCGTGGGTATGCAAGCAGTCTGACCCCTCCAAGAAATGCTGTCAATGTAAATGGCTTCTCTTTGGAGGAATTATCTCTTACAAAACTTGCCAGACACATGCTGTATATGTAATATTAAAAAATAAAGCACTCGGTGTCCTCAAGCAACACAGCTCGTCTGGCTTTCAGGTAATTGGAAAAGCTCTGATTCGATTTTTTTAATTTACTCTCCAACCATGTACCAATGGCTTTTCTTTTTTTTTAGATGTCTTTGAAGACAGGGTGTATCTTTCAAACATGCCAATTAGCCAACTTTTTTCTTTTGAATAACTCAGAGCAAATGTGCTGTCAGAGAGATGCCAAAGTCACTGTTCTTCATCCACTCAATTAGAACCCCAGTCAGAAATGTGGAGTTTTCTTGCCATCAGCAACTTAGGAGATCTGTAGTATTTCTGGTCCGTTGCACTCTTTGGGGAAACATGCCAGCTCATGCTGTCAAAAGTTAGTTATTTTTCTTTCTTTGGCATGGTATTTGATTTGACTATTTCAGATAGAAGGCCCTATTCAAACAATCATCTCCAATTATTCTTCTCTCGTCAAAGGCGTAGTGGCATCATCTTAAGGCCACTACACAATGCGATTTTCGGCCGTTCTACATGAAAGATAACAATCGTGAGAGAATTGTGGCGATATCTTTGGTCTTGGATCAGAATTGGTGGTCCTACTGTGAGACAGTTTCAAAGATGGCCATTGTCATTGTCTTGCGACCAAAGACAAGCTGCCCTAAAAGTTTGACAGTACGCGGCACTAATGCTGGAAAGGCAACGCATGAGCGTTAACGCCCTTCCACCCACGTCCACCTGATGGCAAGAAACATCATTTGTCCAGGAGGGTGAGGGTCTCCTCGGATAGGCCTCTCTCGGCTGCCCAGATCCTGGGCAGTTGAGAGGGGCTTGCAACTGGAAGATACTGGTAGACCTGGACCAAAAGCTCTGCTTCCCACCTGAACTTGCATCCACCAACCTATGCTAAATGCAAATAGATGATTTGTGGTGACAATGGCTAAACGCATCAAAACAAGTATGTGGTATTTAAACAAAGAAGACAGCCTAGTAGAGTTGTGGCAGGAGTCCTGCCTTTTTGACGTCCCCCAGCTCATACCACAACAGACAAAAAAGGACAAAGTTTTGGCTATTTTCCCTGGGGTTGTAGGTGCTCCGTTCATGTTTCGGTTGTCTATTTTTCATGGATGACAGTGCACAATTATGATGTTTTATTCTTGCGCGTAGGCTGCAATTCAGCTTGCGTTGTCATCGTGCAATCTACACAGACCAAAGACTATTAGATTCATGTCGTACAGTGTAGCAAGCTGTGAACTTAAAAGACTGTTAAAATGTGCGTAGAGGCCTTTAAGGGGAAGCTAACCAGAGACCACTTTGACGAAAACAAACCCGCAGTGCATGCAGTGGAGCCAAGCCTATTTGCATCTGGATCAAGGAAGTGCAAAGGCAGCAGCGTTGTGTACTCTTGTTGTAAATTCAAAGTGATCAAGAAGGAGACAACAGAGCGAGTCCGTGAATGGAAAACGTCCGAACACTGTGCGCATTTCAAGTCCGAAAGTCTGAAATGGGAAGTGAAAAGGAGCGACCGACAATAGGAAGCAACGACAGAAAGCATGTCTTCTGTTTTTTTTTGTTTTTTTTTAAATTTCTAGAAGTTCTACAAGACGACATGATTACAGCGCAGGGACCAAAAGAAAAAAAAAATATATATAGAGGCACCAAAACAAAATGAAACCCGACAGACAGTATATGCTGCTTCTTAACCGGGGCTCATTACAGAAGGCCGTGCTCTTTTCTCCGCTCTGCTCTCCTTTTTCTTCAGCTGTTCTCTCTCCGTGTGTCATTTCCTCTTTTCATCACCACCTTTCCCTGTAGTTTCAATACCCTCCATCCCCATTTATTTGACTTTTTATTTCTTTCAATATCTCTTTCTGTGTTTGAAGGTTAACGCGGCGCAGGTTTCATGCTCGAAAACTGAAGCTGCCCCCTCAGACTCGGGCCCGCTCCTATAAAGCTCAATGACTAGAATGTTTTTGCAGAGAAAAAAAAAGAAAAACACAAAACTTCAGCACTTCTTTTTAATCTTTCTTAGCCTCTGTGGGTGTTGCTTGAAAGTATCCTCGCCTCGCCTCCTGCAGCTGTAGGAATAAACGAAGGGGCTCATTTATAGAAAAGTAGTGCAACCAAGTGTGACCTTTGCAGAAGTATAAAGAAGTGATGTAGAATAGCTAAGGTTTGGAATTTACATGAATGGAAAAGACTTTAGCCCTTTATTTTGTCCTCACAAGGTACATAAACATGATTGTATGGTTTGATAGGTGCAGAATTACTGTGAATTGCAGACAGAACAAGGGGCAAGGGGTTAACGTCCAGACGGCAAACTAAGTGCAATCAGAATCGCTGCTCCCGTTATTTCCGCAGCTAATAAAAAATGAGACATAGTCAAGACAGCAGCCAGAGCTTAAAGCTAATATCAGCATGCTAATTTATGATGTCCACTAATTTAAATTAGCATATTAGCATTTTGATAATTGATAATTTTCGCTAAACAAGAACTGCAGCTAAGACAGATGGCAATGTCATTATTTTTGCAGGTATTTGGCCATAAATCAAAGTCAAACCAAACTTTTAACCTAATAATGACTTTAGATGACAGGTCCCAGGGTCAATCAAGTTCTTGCACTTTATCCCGAGCAAAGTGTGACTAAATTACAGGACAACATGTCCAAAAAACTTCACAACATTCCAAGCACAATCACATATCTCTCTTGTTGAAGAGAGATAAATACCTGGAAATCAAAGTGTGTTCCATCCAATGACTTGTGAGATAATCGAATCAAAATGGACTCACACTGCAGCCACACCATTAATGTGGCTAAAAAACACATGGCCAGCATGGGCCAGTAAGCTTGGTATGTTCACCTCTTCCTAAGGTCACATGCTCCATGTTTTGGCTTTAGACATGGACAAACACCCCCACCTCTTATTGGTGGTTGAGAGTCTCTGGTCCTCTTGACCTGCTGTTGTACAGACTATGGGAGGAATTTCAAGTGATGACAGAAAGAAAATCCAAACTGCACATACTGAGGTTCACCTGTAAGACCTTTATGGTACAGTTCAACAGTGCTAACCACAAGGTAGTGTGCATTTAAGGCCTGAATACAATTTCAGTTGGAAAAAGTGAAACAGTTAACCAGTAGTAGATCAGTTAGGGATGTGCTACTTGTGACTGCAGATGTTAACATTTAAAGTGAGGAATTTCTGTACAGGAAGCAAAATAAGACCGTTTTTTGTATTAATGTTATTCAGAAACTACGTTAAATGTAAAAACAATCTTTCTCCTGTGGATGCTGATGAGGTTCAAGAAGTTTTTAGGGAGTCTATCTCCAAACAAGGCCAAAGTATCTGCAAACTAAAGTCGGGGATTCTCAGGTGTGTTGCTGTGTTAGTATATTGTAGCAGATAGCTGCTAGTAGTTTCATATCTCTTGAATGTGGGCAAAGATGATTTCACATAAATCTAAAATCCCAAAAGTACTACCTAAACAGGAGTAACAACATATATAGTTCAGCTCAGTTATGACATCTAGTAGATCTAGCATCAAATATATTTGAACAAAGGAAACTATAGATTAGATATAGAGTTCATATGAGTCAATACATAATTGCGGGACTTTTTGTAACAGTTAACAGGTATCATAGTTGACATTTCTGTTTTCAAACGTAAAATCAACATGGCTGCCGACAACCAATCACCGCATGAAATTTTTACACAAAAATTCTTCTAAAATATTAGATACACAATTGAGTAAATTGAAAATTATTTCTAAAGATATTGTAGTAAACCTGTTGACATGCCACAAATCCACATTTGGCTCACACACTACTTTATATTAAATAACTCAGAAAGCCTTGGAGTCTTGCCAGCCTTTTCTTCAGGAGGAAATGACATCATGTGTAGCAGGTCATGTGATCTGGAATTAACACACTTCCTTTAGAGGTGTTTTGGTAATGGGTAGCTTAGTTGAAAATGATTTCTCGGACACATATGTTATTTTTCAAATAAAATCTGATATATTGCCAAAAAAGAAATATATGTCATGGTTATCTCAACTTAATAAAAAGAACGCAATCAAAAACATTTGCTGAATAAGCTCATTTTATGATTGTTTAGATAATTAGAAGGCGGTTGTTATTAAATTTGGACAGTTATTTAGTTGACATTTTAGTGATATCTAGACATTTTTGATGATTGTTTCCATAATAAATAATTATGTAATTTGACATGATCATAATGAACATAAAAAAAACATTTTTTAAACTTTTAATAAAACTGTTTGCAAGAAATATCCCATGGACTTCAAAAGTCCTTCAATTACATATTGACCCAGATCATTTTATATTATCTAATGATACCTACTCATACTAAAAACGTGTCATACATATAAAGCAACTGAAAAGATTAATTGATTGTGAACGGATGCACACAGACTAGTAAAATACATGAAACTCAATCATATTAGCTAAACAAGTCAACTAAATAATGTTGTTGTATTACTATACAATGTGTCTCATGCAAGCTGTGAAAAAGTTATTTAATTATGCCAAAGTACAAGCATATTTTTTTTTGTTAATTCTGAAAATGTTGACTTTTTCAGAAAACACCCCTGAGAGTTTCCTGCACTCATCAATCAATGTCGCTGTAAAGTTTCTGTCTTGTTCACGGTGCAGTGAGAGTCGAAGCTGCAGGCTAACGTGCCACCGAACTCTTCACTGCAAATCCGGAGGCGAGGAAAAGAAAGGAAAAAAAACCCCTTCCATTCCCACTTCCCTACAATCATTTTCCACCCTGAAACCGAACAGGTGGCACACGGCTCCCCGGAGACACAGTGACAACCAGGAAAACAAATGTTGAGCCGACTTGAGTGGTGGAGTCTGGCTGGCAAATAAATATGCTCGGGCTTAATTTTCGTGATCAATGAATAGTTTCAGGGGGAAATCTGCATGTAGGAGAGTAAAACGCCTGGTACATAACACGAGCTAATTCGCATCTGAAAGTGTAATGGCTGTAGCCATGATTTTTGCTCGCTTGGCAACCTCCCCTCCCTCCTGATATTGCTGCGTTCGCTGTGACTCCCCTGGGACTCGACTGTGTTTGGGGCCATGTTTACTCGGTGAGGAAGACTTAAAAAAAATCCAGCAACATCAGTGGAGTACAGATTCATTTGCAAAACATATGAGACAGGCAACCTGTTCCCTTTCAGTCTATCCACAAGTTGTAAACGCCCGATGAAATATGCAGTGATTATAGAAGCAGGCTTTTTTAAATATGTAAGGCGTATTACATTCCTTTGTTTCTCACTAAGAGCATTAAATCACACTTGGTATTGTCCTCAGTGACTTGTTATTTCATCTCTTTACATTAACTGCACATGGAATGTCAAGAAAATCAATTACATCTTCAATTATTTTTCCTTAACATCTATAAAAATCTAATTAATATGTCCTGGAAATGAGTAGGATTCACATTTGAACATTCAAGAATTACCGGCTGATATCTGTGAAACTACTGGAATGCTGATTTGCTTCTTTCCTGCCTTTTGCTGATGTACTGCCACATTATTTTGAGAAACCCTTTGGGAAAAACTGTGTCAGCCCTGGAAGAATGCGAGTACATCTTCATGCATGCACGTGGATAAGAAAACCAAAAAAATGGGAATCTGCTCATTAAAAAAAAAGGGATTTCTTTGGCACAGCTAGTACTCGAAATATAATATCAGAAAGCTCAAGGTGACTGAGAATGACAGGTTAACACAATGTCATTATTTAGTCTGATGAAATCAAAGGACTTTTGAGATTCCTACACACTAGTACAGCGATAGTTGTGATAGTTACCTTTGTTGACGATAGGGATGTTCCATGCAACTAATTTCCGCATCAATCAAATTGAAATTGAAATTTAGATGAATTGACAAAGCTAAAAGTAAGAAAATGGGTCAATATATAATTGAGGGACTTTTGAAGTCCATGGGATATATCTTGCATACATTTTAATTAAAAGTTTAAAAAAATAAGCTAAGGTTTTTTATGTTCATTATGATCATGTCTTTACAAATTCCATAATTATTTATTATGGAAACAGTCACCTATTAACAAAAATGACTACATGTCACTAAAATGTCAACTAAATAACCGTCCCAAATTACTAACAACCACCTTCTATTTCTATTTAGCTAAACAACAATTAAATGAGCTTATTCAGAAATAGTTTTATCTTCTTTTTATTAAGTTGAGATAATCATGACAGATGTTTCTTTTTGGGAAATATATGTTATTTAATATAAAGTAGCGTGTGAGTCAAATGTGGATTTATGGCATGTCAACAGGTTTATTACAATATTTTTACAAATAACTTTCAAATTCAATTTTACTCAACTGTGTATATAATATTTAGAAGAATCTTTCTGTAAAAATACCATATGGTGTTTGGTTATAGGTGGCCATGGCCTGAAAGCAGCAGAAATGTCAACTATGTTACAAAAGTCCCGCAATTATATATTGACCCAAATATTGGTTGTGCACCAATCTGGAATTACAGTATCTGTGTCTGTCTGCGGTGGAAAATGTCACATTGATTTGTCAAGTGTGGCGAATGTTAGCAGTGCCAGCAGTACCAGGTTAGTAATCACATGCCTGTGCTCATCACATGGTTACCTTCCAGTTAATTCTGATACAGCCAACATACAGCTTTATCTTCCTTTCCTAACTCAAATACTTCAAAACAACAGTGGCTTTCCAAGATTCAAGCCTTAGATGCATAAGTGGGTGAGGTCATTTTATCATTTCATATTCCAGCTATTCCTCAAAAAACAAGCTTTTGATATCAGTCCATTTAAATTCTATGTGATCTTATATACTTTTAAACATATTATAATATTTGTATTACTACCCCAAGCTCTTTATCACTGATAATATCATACAAGAAGTGAAAAAGTGCACAAA
This sequence comes from Acanthochromis polyacanthus, assembly GCF_021347895.1. Classification (NCBI taxonomy): domain Eukaryota; kingdom Metazoa; phylum Chordata; class Actinopteri; family Pomacentridae; genus Acanthochromis; species Acanthochromis polyacanthus. Next base: position 23,496,632 of record NC_067134.1, on the reverse strand, counting down.
CTTGGAGGGACGGAGAGCAGCAATGCCCGGAGGAAAAGAGTGGAAAAATGTCAACAAAATGGATGTTGGCGTTCTCTTGTTGCTGTTCCGTGTAATATTCTTCTTTTTCAATCATTAAAATGTTCAAAATATGTGAATAATAAACACATTTCAAACATACAGTCATTCTTGTGTGGACAAAAATAGAATCCAAACAGTAAGACAAATGATTATTCTGAAACAAAATGACAAAAATGGTAGAAACAACCAATCACTTGTGCATCTAAGGGTTAATAAAATATTGATTACAAGTTTGACTGACTAATATTTCCTGGTGCAAAAGTAGCAGCATTCATCCATTTAGTCAGAAACTCATGCACATGCCTGAGCAACCCAGTCTCGACAAAATTGCGTTCCGATACAACTAAACTGCGTTTTTTAGTTATGTTTATGAGGGAAACATCTTGTATTTTCTGCCAGAATACGGATCACAAATCCATTTTTAATCAACACATTTAGGACATATATTCTACTGCTGTTGCTCTTTTCTTGCCAACTGGTAATTTAATAGATGAGGTTGGACTTGTCACCTTGATAACCCAGAAAATTAAAGAGATGCTTCAGAAATGTTGTGAAAAGTTGTATTTTAACCCAAATTATGATATATCCCCTAATATTGTAAAAGTGCTGAACAAGGTAGGATTCTTTTTGAAATTTAATTATGTAGTTTCTGTGCCAGACTTTAGCCTAAAAGCGAGTCAAAACTGAAACCAAATGGGATATGAATCCTGGTATTTTTGTTTAAAGTTAGTTGCTTGTTCATGCCGCTGACCACCTCGTCCACCACTTATTGCCGACTTTGTAGCTTTATAGGTCACAAATTATATTACTTCAAAACAAAATTCCATGCTCTTTATTTGAGCATAACTTTGTGGAGAAAGAGTTGGCCTGAGAGGGTTTGATTTATTCTTCTAACTTAATGTCTGCTCACAGCCTTTTTTCCAAGAGCTTTCAAATGCATGCTTATCATTTGTGGATGCTGGGCAAATTCTCCAAACCTAATCTGCTCCTGAAGATTATTTGTGCATCATTGAATTGCTTGAAGGAATTTAATTTTTTACACATGGGGAGCTTTAAAGTGCAATATATACTTGTTTCTAAGGCTTGTAATGTTGTTGATACTAAGTCCCTCTTGACAGAGTTGATCTAAACCGATTCTGATGTTGCTGCAGTCGACTGCTGATATGATTTTAACACAAAATGGCAACAAAATCTACTTTTCTCACAGGGAAGAAAGACAAAAGCATGTAGCAGTCGACCGCTAAGCCCTCTGATGGTATTGCTGTGTAATGCTGTGTACGTTGTTCAAGGCTCTCTCCGAAGTAGCCTCTCAAGCCTATTTGGCTGACCTCCTAAGTCATTGTCAATTAAGTCAGTGCTGATGCTTGCTTTGGCTTTGAGAGCGAGAGTGAGTGTGGTTTTTGGTCCACTCAAGGCTAGGTTCATAACATGGATGCTGAATGACACTACATGAGGCAAAAAAAAAGTGAAAAGAGTGGTGCCTCAGATGAAAGAGCCTGGCTCAAGGCTTTGCGTCTCCCACTCGACAAGAAAGTGTGGCAGGCAAAATTGCATCATCTGTGTTCAATGATGTCCTGTTTGTAAGTGCAGGACTTGCAAGAACCTGCACGTAATGTACCGGATTTATCCCTGACAGTGTTGCTGCGCTCAGCTTGCTCACCGGTTCTTTACTTGGCTTTACTGAGAGGAGACAAGCTGCAGATGTATCGCCTTAGCATGTAGCAGTGCTGCCATGTTGTTGAGACATGTATGTGTCAAATATACCACCCACTTCAATGGGTTTGGCAGGAAAGATCGGTGAGGTTCCAGCCGACCGACTGCACAGTGACATCCAGTCAGATTGATGTCATGGAGGACTGCGGTGCCTGAATGTCTCATAAGAAGGAAATGATGGTTTGCTGTGGTGTGATCAGTTACATGATGTCATGCTCCTCACACAAGGAAGTGGAATTATCGCCTATAAAGGTCTGAGCTTTAGCAGGAGAAAAAATAAATCAGTTATTGTTACAGCAGTCCCATAATTGCAGGAAAAGCTGTTTTGCAGGAGAATTCACAAACCCAAAACTTCAGCAACACTCCGTCCAGACATGATCCTGGTGTCCAAAACTCAAAAAAAAAAAAAAAAAGCTGACCATCTGCTGGGAAAACCAAGTGGATGAGGCCTTCACGAGAAAAATAGTAAAGTATACAGACCTGGCAGACAAATGCCAAACACGAAGGCGGCCAATTCCTACTCAAGACCTTCAAGCTCCTTGGCATCACAGATTTATATTTTTGGCACATTGCTGTGGATTAAGAAACCCAACATGTGGACGCACACTTGGACCTGATCAATCCTTAGCTAGGTCACCTGCCTGAGGAATGGTACAAGACCTGAAACACCGGATATGACCTGCTTTTGTGGCAAAAGAGCATAACAAGATGCTTTCTGGCATATGGAAAGAAGGAATGTGCACTTCTTTTGTGCAGTATAGGCACTTTCACATCATCTCATCACTCACCCTCGTAATGTCAGCTTCTATTACCATCGGTCATTCGTTTAGAGTTATAATATTCAAATGGCTATGATCCAAGAGAAAGTGTTCTTATGTCAAAAATGAATCATTTTTTGGCTATTATTTTATGCATTTTTATGTTGAGGAACGGACTAAAGGGTTTTATTATAACATGACAACAGAAAATAGAATAAAACCAAGTGTTTCCTGTTTGTTTAGGACTTTTCAACCAACAGAAACCCACTTCCTTTCAGTTTTAACCAAAAAAAAAACTACATTTCAAAGCTAGCATTTGAGCTTGAAAGCAGTTTTCGCCACTACTTGACACCTTGTACTTCACTTTCATCTCTCCAGCGTTTCTGCTTCAACCGAAATCTCTTAATTTGGTCTCAGTTTGAGGTGCCATGTTCACTGTACATCCTTGTTAATTCGCCCCAGATGCAGCCCAATTTCCTACCTGTTGGCTTGGGGGAAAGGGCTTTATTTCCCCCTGTGACCTAATCACGGAAGCTAATTCTCGTATCAATTCATTTAACCCCAACCAAGTGTCAAGAATTAAATATCTTCCCTAACACATTCAAATCATTTTGCAAACCAAATCAGCATTAATCACATCTAATTACACAATTATGCATTTATTCTGTTTTGCAGTCGAGCAATCAAGAGCCAATTAGCACGATTAGACAAATATATACGTTCAGTTGCTTGAAAATCCTGAAGTATCCTTAAATTATTGAGAATCACCACATTGCCAGCATCTAAGAGCAATAGAATAGAAAAATCAACCTGATCTTTTGCTCTTTTCTTTGCCTTTCACTTCTCCTGCACCAGTCAGTTCAAGTCTTGCATTCTAAAGCACCATTCATAACTCTCTGGCTTAAAAAGGCAGGTGGTCTTATGAGCAACGGCAAAATTATTCAGTCGTGACTCAGCGACCCATAATTTTAATAGCAAGCCATAATGTGTTGTGCTTTCATGCCAGCAATAAATCCATCATCTCAGGTATTGATTTTTCCAAATGGCAGATTTCGCATTTTGAAAGACATTATTCAGCCACCTCCTTTATCTCCCAAATCTCAAACCTATTCCACTTTGCCTCCCCCCTGCTTCCATCTTGTTTACTCCATTTGTTTACCCCGTCTTCTTATTTCTCTCAGTTTTATTTCCATCTCTGTATTCATTCTCCGCCCTCCCTAAAAAATAAGGAATGGTCTCAAAAAGTCACGCTAATTTATAGATGTGTGCAGACTCGGCTGCTTCAGACAGATCTTAATTTGCGATAATATAATGTTTGATATGCACCCTAAAACTCCCCATTTGTTTGAATAGCTGAACATTAACACTGCTAATATTTTCACATGAAACCTTCAGCTGAGGAGCCCGTGGTCGGATTTATTATTTAGCTGGACCAAAACCAACATTAGTCTGACGGATTCTGCAGATAATAAGCGACAAATCATAAGGGCTAAGTATCAAACTTCATAGTTTCACATATAAAAAACACAAATGAGTGAATAATTAGACAAAAAAATGAATAAATTAGCAGAGAGGTATCATGAATGCTGATGTGCTTTCACAAAGGGAGATTGTATGGTTCAACTATGCCTTCTTGAATGTATAGAAATGCTGAACAGCTTGATTTTGGTCAGAAAAAAAGACCTCAGTGACTTTGAGAGGAGGTTTATTGTTGGGGCACAGATGGCAGGAGCTTCAGTCACACAGAGGCTGCTCACCTGGCTGGTGTTTTAAAAAGAAAAGTGATGAAAAGTGACATCTGCATTCAGATTTGTGAACACTGACATCAGCATTTTTTATGCATGACGTAATATGAATGGTAAAAAGAGGGCAAATCTTAGATAGATAGATAGATAGATAGATAGATAGTTTAAACCTTTATTAATCCCACAGCGGGGAAATTACATTGTACAGCAGCAAATAGAACACAGACAGTCGACAGTAATGCACAAATTCACCTTCCTGTCCTTCACTCCTTTCTTGTCCTCATTCCAGCTGCTTATAAGCGTAGACACATCCTTTGCTAGACAGCAAAAGCGTGGAACCGTTTTCTTTCATCTTTCCATGAATTTTCGGACTTTTCGGCAGCGTCTTCATCATGTCAAGAAACCTCTTTTTAGAGAAGCGCTTCCTGTGCCGCTGGAATGGTTACAAAATAAAAGCCTGTAGCATTAAAAATATGCCTTCAAAATAAAAGCCTGGAGAGCTATACACATGATTTGGTATAAATACATAACGTGCACATGCATAACACATGCCTATGCTCAGCACAAGGTCATTTTTATTAAAGCTTTCATCTGTCGGAAATTATGCTTCAACTGAGCAGCCTTGGTGGAGTACTGCTCTCTGAGTGATATTCTTGTTATGTTGTGTCAACTGCTGCACTATAAAATGTGAATTGAAAACATAGTTTCTGCATTTATTGTGCAAGTATTTATCAGTAATACAGTGAAAATGAGAGGAAATGTGAATATTTACTTTGCAAGTCGATGCTGGTCGAAGTTAGGGGCCACTGTGCGCCTAGGAAAAAAAGTTAGTCTGGAGCCCTGGACCGGGTCATTTTTGACCCTAAGACAACACAAGGGTTAAAAATGCTGTTTCCACATATGATAAACAGTAGAAATGTCGCTACAGGAAGACATGTGATCAGCAAAAGACAGAAGCTACAATGTTCAGTCACTATAATATAGCCAACCAATATGTGAACTACAGCATGACTTTCATGGTTTTACTATATGTACTCAGGGTCAGAATTTACATTTATCAAAGCACTTTATGTAACTTTACTATTCAACATAGCTGCGTTTAAAAAGAATGAATACAACAAATGCCGAAAAGAGTGACAGTCTTTCAGCACCATGGACAGCGCCCAGCAGGGACACTGTTTATTCCAGTCATAAAAGCAGCACATTTTGTGCCGAAAGACAATATGTTCGATTCAAAGAATTTTTTTTTATTTTATTTTCTGTTCTCCAAAGGCAATCTTTGAAGTGAGTACAAAACAGAAACATGGAAAAAGTTCATTTCTCTTCTTTGTCCATTTTGGCATCGAGAACGTTAGTTATTTTTTTCTGATCTCTGAGTGAATTCGTGATGAATCGTTCTCGTACAAAAAATTTTTTTTACACATGATGCACGGTGATGAATTCATGGCAAAAACAGCAAATTGTCACTATTTTAGATGCCTTTAGAAGGTCACAAATGAGCGAGTGTCTTTTAAGATTCCCTCTGGCTCTCCTGTAGGAGCCACGCTGCCCTTCTAGCCTGGATCACATCCATATCTGTCTTGAACTCCATGCCCTTGAGTCTTTGAGGTTGGCGGCCAACAAGCGGAGACCCCAGGCAGCCACAGCTCCCAGCCAATAAAATAAGGTCCAGCAGATAACCAATACAAACTGAGGTTTTCTTTTTTTTGATTTTGCCTCTAACAAGACATAACATGTTAATTCATGACCTTCAAATGGATTTCTAAACACAAACATACATATAGATTTACCTTTGGGATTCCTTTCAGTCTTCATGCTAAGCTAAGATAATTACATTGTAGTTCTAGCTGGTTATTTTATGGTCCTATGGGATGTCAGCTAGCAAGACAAAGGCACTTTCACATTATTGGAGAATTCCAAGGCCCTATTTCTGTAAAGTCTTTAATCAGAACGGACCATTGTGGTTAAATTAGCGTTCCAAGCTGTCTGGCTCGCTTTGTGATGCAAGATATTCGCCTCTCTTCATCAGCCACCTCCTTACTTGGGCTTTCCGCCAAGTTGGGCCGAGCCCAAACCCCAATCCAATGTGACCAGCAACAAATTTCACATTACCGAGGAGTCGTTTAATTCAATGTTAATATCAATAAATACTGATTAATGTAGCTTTAAGTAAAGGAAAACAAAGCGAGTCGATCCAAATCCAATAATCCCAGGAAAAAGCTACAGCAAATGTGGCTGGAGCCTTGTAAGTTGGACTAATCGATGGGAATTTTGAGAGAATCAAAAGGTGGGCGAAGAGGTCAGAGCATCTCAAGAACAAATTGATTTCCAGGGCCCTTTGAAAAATTGAGGTTAGTATTGAGAGTCACCAGTGTCAAATGCAAGTCACAGCTCGCGGGATTAATACTTGTCCTTCCTTCCTGAAGCAAATGGCATTGATTAGACATTCTGTCCAGCAGTTATGCAGTCGGCCATTGTCAAAGACACAATCTTCATGCTGTTTGAATCGATTATCAGGAGGGGTCTCCTCTTTTGCTCGCTCACCTCCACAACCAAACATGCACCGTCACACCCGGTAAGCCTGCTTTACTCCTAATGCCACGAGACTGTCTGTGGCCAGTTTTGAAGTCTCTCTCTTTACTTTCACTTTGTCACTGCCAGGGTCAGAGAAATCATGAAATAGCACAGGACTCCCAGTGGGGCACTTTGTTTTCTGTGACACGGAGAAAGTCATTTGTCATCACGCGCCTAAAGAGTTATCCTGTAAAAATAGAATCAAATATATCTTCACCTCACCCACTTTTTCACAGGCAGTCATCCTGTTTGCTGTTTTATATTTTTCTTGCCCTCTCATTCCTTATATCCTCCCTCCCCTCCCTCCTTCGCTGTTTTACCTCCTGCCTAATTTGGTACATGATCTGATATTTTGATGCAATTAGCTTAAAAATGATTCAAGAGCCGGATTGCACTTAAAAGCAATTTGGTTCGTTTAGCTTCATTTATTTCTGCCTATCAAGATGTTCAAGTCGCTCCACTTGAAAATGCTGGAGTGTGTGCAGGAGAAAGTTGAATTCAACACTAGAGTATGTTTACCTGCCTCACCCTGAGGGACACGAGGAGAGGAAACCTCAACAGCATCTTCACCCGACACTGGGGGAAAAAAAAAAGTCCAGCTTTGACTTTCAATTCACTCCCACTTTTAGGGAGGAGAGACTTGCTGGCTTGTGTTACTGCTTTTGCGGGGCTTTACGTGGCTTTTCAACTCGCCGGGTGGATATTTTTCTTAAGAGCGTGGCTATGCTGCATGGATACATTTACACCTAGCAGAGAGCTGATCCCGGAGCAGGTCGGACCACCTTTCCTGGAGTCTGGGCGATTCATTTACACCTTGCATTAACCTGCACCTTTCTGCATCCGGACACCTACATATTTAGATGCTAGGTGTAAATTAGTGTGCATTCCAACAAACAGCACTATTACACTTTGAAATTATATGCAGAGAGTCTTTCACAGCAACTTCCTCCAGGAAATTATGCATCACACTCACTTCTAGCACAGAAATGATATGCAGATTAAAGCACATAAGCACAAAATAACAACTGAGGTAAGATTTTGCTGTTGTTTTTAAAAAAAAAACAACACTAAAACTAATTTCTGTCTATCAAAGGTGCTCATCTAGACTTTATCCCCCATGAAAATAATCCTTTCCTGCTTTTGAATGGCTTAGATGTAACTCTACATTGTTGTTTCTTCTATAAATGTACAAATCTACAAAGTCCAGGGAAGAGTCTATGACTGCTGAACCTGTGAAACTATGCATCACCATCACGGATATGAAATAAATCAACAGTGAGATACATATTTTCATGACAACAAAACTGTATCCCTGAATAAGAACACAGGTATTTTTAAGATACTTCAATTACATTTTCCTGTGAGGATTTAGCTAAAAGGAAGGAAAAAACGAGGGGAAAATTGGTCTGGCATCATTGAATGTTAAATGAATAATGCAAAAAAATCACTTTTTTTGCTTTGTGTGTGTAATGCCACGTCAATCTAAACTTTAACCTGGCAATTAGTCATATCATTTGACTGCTTTGAAATGACCACATAAATTAATAAATTAATAAAAAATGTGCCTGAAATTACGTCATATTTAGTCAGTTATGTTTATTGTTTTTTTTTTTTTTAAATCCTTCCCTTTTCTACCATCTGAGACATACACACAACGTGTCCTTTACCATCAGTTTCATTATTATATAATGCCAAGAGACATGTAGGAGTTTTTACAGTTTAAAACATTTCATAAAGGGGTTACTTCTATGTCAAACCCCCTTTTATCCCACTTAGTTTTACTTTATTTCATGACTTAAGTCTCATTTTTGCTCACTGTTGTGTGTGGTTGAGGCCCCTACATGGTAAGGGCAAAATGCTTGTCACCTGAAAAGGATGTCGACACCGGCAGAGAACATCCATCTATTCCACTGTGACATTCACAACTTTTTATCCGTCTATTGAACTACACTGAAAAATGATGCTAAAGGGCATCGTGTGCGTTCTAATGCAACAAGTGCAAAATGTTCTGAGTCAGACTGTGTTGCAGCTGTGGGATAAATTCAAACACAACAAGAAAGGCAGTATTACGACAAACAGATATTTAAAGAGGAAATGCTCCACAACATCACCAGCAATCAAGACAACAAGGTGCAACAATGTGACATATGGTTCAGATCCAGATTTGCAGAGGTGAGACTGTGTGTCTCCAATATGATGGTGGCAACTCATAATCATCGAAAAGAGTGTGTGCCGCCTTCTCCTCGCTAATCGGGACTCACAAAGCAGTGTCATGTACTGTTGTTAACCCACAATCTTGCTACAAATCGTAACAATCAAGAAGAAAGCACAAATAAACCAGATTTGTCGAAGCTACCGCATGATGGATTCACTGTATGGTATTTATGTTTGCACAATCCTGGATATCACATGAAAAAAATTGACTTTTTGATCAGTAATAACAGGGTGAAGAGGAGGCTGTAAAATATTTTAAAGGGCTTCACAAAGGTGTTCCAAGTGGATGTACTGACTTGTTACTGACAAGTGGGAAATGGTTATGTGTGATTTCTGTCAATGGACTCTTAAACTGAAGTATTCTATAAAGCGTACACCACCAGGTCACACACTTACTGTCAAGTTGGTCCTTGAATTTAAATTAAAAAGGCCATACATGACATAGATCAGAATATTTGTGTTGTTTTTGAAGATCTGAACAGAAAATGTCTACGCAAAGCGACTGTAGCTCGGCATTTCTTGCTGCTCCGAGTTCAACGTCGAACACAACAGGTTGCAGGTGTTAAGTGGAATTTGAAAGTGTTTGCATTTCTTTCTTGTTGTCAGTGTCGATTAAATTTGTGTTCATGCTGGTGATTTGGTTTTAATATGCATAATGATTACCTAATTGCTTAAAAGCTCTGAGATGCCAAAACAGATATTTGGAAATGGAAAGTTGGATCGTGTAAATTAGAGAAGCAGAGAGCCAAGCTGAAGTGTGTGGCTGTCGGTGAGTCTGCCCTGCGCCCTAGGCGTACTATAACTTATTGAATTGGATTTATATTTTTTGGCAATTTGGGGATTTATATGTTTGATATTGGGAGTATTTAGACTTTTTAAGAGCATCGGGGGAGGATGGAGGAAGCGAGGAAATACACAGTTGTTCGGATAAAAATGTCATCCTTTAAATTCCCAGCTGTTGCAGCACAGCCAACAATGCAGGAACACGGTCGTACTGGATGCACGGAACATTTTCGTACGGGAAAAACACAACGCTCCTGTCTTTCCCGTCATCCGTCTGGCGCCTTCAGACGCTCCAAGTGAAGAAAATGAGAATTTTCTGCATAATTAATCTCAGTGATCGAGCAATAATGAAGTTCTAAATTGCAGTGGCATGCAGTGCGCACACAACGGTGGGACTTTGAGAATGGATCCAGCTGCAGAATCTATGCACACGGTGAGCACGGGACCGAGAGCGTGTATAGATTAAGCAGCTTGAATCTATAGAGTCAAATGAGTTGCCATCGACTGAATGCTCCCTGATTGACGTTTCAAACCTTGACGCAAACAAAATCCTCTCTGTCTCTTAATTATTACATTTTCCTCCAGGCTCCATGTGGATAAAGGCTATAGATGCATTGCATTTAGTTATGCCAAATCTATACATAATTGATCATCTTGGCTTGAATTACTTATTCTTATCAGGATATAAATATTGCATGACTGACATGAATAATGAATCACTATCAAATTCAATTCTCTGTAGCTTTGGACTATTGTAAGCACTTGGCCATGGGTAATTGCATATTGACTGGGGGTTAAGCCAAATGTTTGTCAAACTGTGAATAAGACAGAATGATTGCTGAGCTTTTCGCCTGATAAGGGACAATTCTCTGTATGTCGCCTTTCTTCCGACTCCAGCTGGTGCAAAAATATTGAGACTCCGTCCCAGAAATACTTCACAAAATTCAAATATTCCCTCCCTGGTGGTCTGTAGAATGGCACCAGAGCTCATTATGTACGTTGGTCTGACCGCAAGCCCTTTCCATTGAACACGGCTGGGTCACAGCTTTGTGAAACCAAGGCGACTGATTTCATTCCAAGAAATACTAATGAAGATCTCAGCGGGGAATTGAATGAATCGGGCTCGCCGCTCATTCATGTTCCACAGCTGAGGTGCCCTTAAGAGAGGTGTTTAACCCCCTACTGGTTTGGGATTCAGTAGGCAAACGTGGGAGCTCCTGTAAATCAGTAGGAAGTCCTCCTGCCTTCAAAAGTACCGACGAACATCAAACTAAATCACAACACTAATTGACAACTTGCATGCGTTTTAGTAGATACCGGAATGTCAATTCAGTGAAATTTTGCATCCGTTTAATGGTTACCTTCACTGTAATGCATTAAAGATCAAAATCTACACAGCTCTGTTTCATTAATATGTTTGAAAAGAAGAAAAAAACATCAATGAAAACTGTGGGAATAACATTATTTAAAGGGTTGTGTAACAGATGAAAGCAGCTCAAGTACTCGGTAAAGTTAAAAAAAAAAAAGCAAGAAAAGTTCTGTGTTCTTAAAACTGATCCATTCCCTCATATGAACCTTAGAAGAAACAGAAGAGCTCAGTGTATATTCCAACATTATTGGATGGATTTAACTACATCTGATCATTTGAGCTATAATAATTTAAAAATGGGACCCCAACAATAAACACTGACATGATTAACTCTATAGGTAGTGTGGCAGGAAAGCTGCCAAGGTTATAGATTCAGATTTCATGTGAGGCTCTGACGCTGGAGCACTTTACATTTCCTGTGCTGCACCAAATCTGCATTATGCAGCTAAAGCTGCAATGGGAAACATGTACGGATTAACATTTAATAAAAACAAACTCCCGCGTTTGGAAGGCAGAATCTCCAAGATGGTGATTGCCACTTCTCGCTATATTGAATCAGGGCTGAAAATGACTGACCAATGAGGAGAGGGGTGAGACAGTATGTGTTTCTGTCACTCACCTCCGGCCAATTAAACCGGGGTTTGGAGCGAGAAGCAGTGGGAGATGTGTCATTCCTTATGTATCTTAGTCAGGAGAGCTGATCTAGTTAGAAACACTTCAATGAATTCAAATTGCCCGTATTTCACATATGTACTTACAGTAATGCAATGCATCCTATTAGACTGTATAGCATTGCACATATCAGTATAAAGATGTAAATATTGCCTGCCCTCGGGACAGAAGCTATTTGCATGTTTATTCAGCATGTTATGTTGAATGTGTATGTTTTTTTTTCCCTTCAAATTAAATGAAAAATCTGAACTCTTGACTCATATAGCACAGGAAGATGGAGGCTCTGTTGTGCAGTATGGGGCATGGATTGGGTCCAGTTGTCTGCTTATAGAGGGCAGGGTCACTGCAAAACAATACAAATACACGACCGGTAAATTTTTCCTGATTTTTATTGGAAATTCTGCATCTTATTGTCTCACTGTCTTCATGTTGACATTCTTCACAATTTCTCTGCAGGAAAAACCTACATTTTTAAGTGTACATTTTTATGGTGTCATGGTGTGCTCTAGTACTACTTTTATACAAACAGAAGGGGTTGTAAGTATCAAGAAAAGTGGGGACATCTGTAGGATTTGGTAGCACCAACTTTTAAAGCTTGATCAACCTCCATGGCTGCAGAACAGCTTTAAGGTGCTAATCCATTTCTTGTTCACTGAAAAAGGACTTGTACAATTTTGAAATGTACAGTATTTTTTTCCCGTTTTGGATAACCTTAACTTTTTTTTTTTTTAACCTGTGGCAGTTCACCACTTATCGTTGTACCATTTCAGGCTATTCATTGGACTTGAACTACTTCAATTTCAATAAAAATTGGAAAAATTCCAAAACTTTTGACTGGTTGTGTATGTTCTGAATCTGAGTGATTGCTTCGACCCTATGATGAAGCATTTCTACCCTGAGGGGAGTGGTCTCTTCCAGGTTGATAATGTTCCCATCCATAGGGCACGAGGGGGCACTGAATGCTTTGATGGAAATGACATTAAACCAATATTGTGGCCTTTACAGTCACTGGATCTCAACCCATTTGAACCTTTGAGAAATGAGCTGCGTCAGAACAAAACACAGTGTCATCTCATGGGGAAACAGATGTAAACAAACTGGAGACTACGGAGCAACAACTTGTTTAAAAAAAGCAGAGTTTACCTGTGCTTTAGTGGGAACTTAATGTGATCATGAGGTCTACTTAAAAAGATCAAACATATTTCATATTACTGGGGCCATTCCAAGGTTTAAGACTGGTATCACACTGGATCTGTCAATCCGTTCAGATCAAGTTCCCAGACCAGATTATCTGGTTGCCAAGGACCTTGCTCAAACATTTTATGTTGTTTTTTTCTTTTCATTTATGACCCATCTATGTCTCAAAACAAAATTAAAAAACAGAAAAATGAAACAACAGCAAAGATCCAGACCAAAACTGTGAAATGCCTCCCCTTTTTTGGCATGATTCTCAAGTTTCCCTCACTTTTCACATATAAGCAGCATCAAAGTTATTCATTGCTGGTATCAAAGGGACAGGGATGAATTCATTTTTCATTTTGTTTTTCATTTAACTAATAAATTGAAGCAACTTGAGGGATTCTGATAACATTTTAGCGATAAATGTCATGTTTAACAAACATATGGTAAATGTCAGATACTAGTAGTGTTGCCTTGATAAATATTTAGCTTTACAGTTTGAAATTCTTGTGAAAATGTGATTCACTTACTACGAACACCAGTGTATATTTGCATTTCCAGAAAATAACATATTACACCTTTCAAAGCGTATGACTCATATTCAATAGTGCACTTTAGCTGGGGTCTTTGGTGTTTGCTGCTGCTACTTTGGTAGGCCGACAGCCAGAATGTAGAATTAATTTCCCCTCACCTAGACCTGCTTGTGCACGCTGCCAGACTCTGGGAAACTGATAAAAAGGCAGGCCCTGGCACAGAGTGTTTCTCTCTGGGAAGTTGCTATGTTTGGTGGATGCTATAGGGCACAGCTTGCTCAGCCAAGCTACAGATATTACACTCATTTTCAGGGGGCGGGTTGCCATTTACAGTCACGTCTGCCCGCCAGTGCTGAAGACAGCAAAGATAAGGGGGAAAATGTTCCAGTGGCAGGGCAAATGAAGGCAGGGGTCTGCTGCTTTGATTTCAGATTCTGTTGAGTCCGTGATGCCGATGAAATATTTCTCCCTAGGGCGTCTAATGCACACAAGGCTGATCATACCGCTGACAGAGTCAAGGGCTAACTCCATTTTTTATGTCAAGCAGTCAATGTATATTTTTGTCTGATGCAGAGGAGCACCACTTCCCTCGCGTTTTGTCTGGTCACTTATCAGCATTTTCCACAGAAATAGAATCAATTTGTGGCTGCACCCGACCTGATTCTGGATGTAAGGTGCTTCACTGCAAGAACCACTGTGTACTTTGCGATGAATAATTCAGGGATGGCAACAGCAAATTCTGATTTCAGCTGAAAGTTATTGACGGGGGGGATGAGCAAAACCATGATAATACTGGACTTCTTTAAGCATAAGTGACCATTCAGTCACTTAACTTACAGTTCTAAATCCACTACATACACTATGTAAAAGTACTATACTATACGATATATATATACTATATATACTAACAAATCGCAGGGCCATTATTCGGGCCATCTCCACCGCTTCCGCCGCCGCCGCGCAACCCCCCCCACCACCACCACCACCACCTGTCTCCGGAGGGTGGCAGACAGGCAGTCCGGCTGGGTGCGAGAAAATGGCGGACCGACGGACTTTCTGGTCTCGTCGGTCCGGCAGCTTCAACAGCTTCAGTGAAAGTCTTGCGGACTCCCGCAAGATGTTAATGACGTTAACATCTGCGACAATAAAGTGTTCAAATTTGAAATTAAATCGGCGGAAATCCGCGGATCCTTGAAATTAAATCAAAGGAAATCCGCGTATCCGCGGAAAATTGCCATCCCTGATAATTAGAAAGACTGTATTGTGGGTAACATCGGTGTCATGTCTTAGTTAGAAATTTGACCAAAAAAAAGGTTTTGCAGGTTTGGAACTAACTTTTGATTTCCTGACAGATTATTTCAAATCTCTGCAAACAATATTTTCTTGTACTTCTTCACAGCTGCACCTGTTCCAACACATTTTTAGTTATGAATTTATCATTCATCTGCTACATTTGTTTGTTCTCCAGGTTTGAAATCTTCTGCACATATGTTGGGAGGGGGAAAAAAAAGTTCTGAAACATTAAAACTCAAAATTTAAAAAGTAAGAATCTTCATTTTGGATGCAAATCTGCGCTTGTATTGCAGGCTGTTGGACAATCACTTATCAGAAATCTGCCTACACAGTCGCATCCCTGCAGCTTATAGTTTGTCATTTGTCTCGCAGGTTTGATCCGAAACTACCAAACAGACGGTCTAAATTTGTTTCAGTCTTGCAAAATGTTTTTAATTAGACTGCAAGCTTTGAAAACTTTTTTATATTGTTCTAATTTTTTTTTTTTTTTTACCTTTTCCTACACCTGTTGAGGGAAGTGAGTGTAGAAAGTAAAGTCACCAGCACATACATGCAGCCACATGCTAACAGAGGTGGTAACACTGTGGTCACCAGTAGGGCTGAGCAAAATACACCGATTATCTGTCATCATGGCACCAAGTCGGTTGGATATATCAGACAGCAAGTGAACATATTGTCCTCAAAGTTGATGTGTTAGAAGCAGGAAGAATTGGGAAGCGTAAGAATGTGAGCCAGTTTGACAAAGGCCAAAATGTGATGGCTAAATGACTGGGTCAGAGCATCTCCAAAACTGCAGCTCTTGTGAGGTATTCCTGGTCTGCAGTAGTCAGTATCTATCAAAAAGTGGTCCAAGGAAGCAACAGTGGTGAACCGTCGACAGAGTCATGGGCGGCCAAGCCTTATTGATGCATGTAGGGAGTGAAGGCTGACCCGTGTGGTCAAATCCAAAGAGCGATTGTTGCTCAAATTGCTGAGGAAGTTAATGCTGGTTCTGATATAAAGGTGTCAGAATACACAGTGCATCGCAGTTTATTTTGTATGGAGCTGCATAGATGGGCCATTCACAGTGCCCACATCAACCCCTGTGCACCACCGAAAGCACCAACAACGGGCATGTGAGCATCAGAACTAAACCACGGAGAAAAGGAAGAAGGTGGACTGGCCTGATGAATCCCGTTTTCTTTCACATCACATGGATGTCCAGGTACGTTACCTGGGGAACACATGGCACCAAGATGCACTATGGGACATGTCCCACCGACCTAAGCATTGTTGCAGACCATGTACAACCTTCCATGGAAACGGTATTCCCTGATGGCTGTGCCACAAAGCAGAAAATGGTTCAAGAATAGTTTGAGGAGCACAACAACAAGTTTGAGGTGCTGATTTGGCCTCCAGTGTCTCCAGATCTCAAATCAATGGAGCGTCTGTGTGATGTGCTGGACCAACAAGTACAATTCATGGAGGCCCAGCCTCCCAGCTTCCAGGACTTAATGGATCTGTTGTTAACATCTTAGAGCCAGACACCACAGTACACCTTCAGGGGTCTCGTGGAGTCCATGCCTTAATGGATCAGGGCTATTTTGCCACCAACACAATTTTAGACAGGTGCTCATAATGTTATGACTAATCGAGGCTACCTTGATTAAATATAGAAAGCAAGTCAATTTAGAAGTGAACAAATGGCGGCTCGTGTAAATCTGCCACACTAGAAGTGATTGAGGTCATATGCAACTGAACTTTTTCATTCTTCACTTTCACTGTTGTTTGTATGTAAGTGAAACTACTAATTATTCTGTTCAATAGTTATTTTGTTATCATCGAATGACTGTCACTAGTTATTAGTCACAAAGTGTGTAGATAGGTCCAATTTCCAGTCGTTTTCTGCAGAAAATTACAAAAAAAGGTCTTGTTCATACAGTGTTGTCCCAGCATCTATCTGCTTTTTGCTCCTCACTGCAGAGTTTGTCTGGACTGTTGTTTGGACTTACCAGCTTCCAGCCAGGACAGAGGAAAAACATTTCTCATAAAAACAGAGGTCCCCCTGCCATGATTACAAGTCTGGAAAGGAATCACATCTGCATGTTTGTTTGGACAGATAGACTAATTTATCAGAGGTAATCTGGTGCAGATTCATTCATGACACTAACCATTCTTGAACTCTGGATTGAATCTATTAAGGAATCCAATGAGCCGTCTTCTCTTAGGAGACAAAGCCAACAACAATCCGTCCTCCTTCACATGTTTACTAAGCTTTTCTTTTAATTAATGTGCCACTTTTATGTATTCTGCAAATTCTGCTTGAAACTTGGATGTACTTTTCCCAAAGTTCTCTGTGCTTTTGTTGATTTTATACTTAATCTTTGAATTCTTTATTTTTTCTTCAACATTTTTACTTTGAAACTGACTGCTTATCTGTCTTTTTCAACTTTTTAATGTACTTTTCAAAGCACACGCACATCACTTTCGAGTTGCCTTTTGTGTACAAAGTGCGCAATAAAAAATAAACTGCTTGGCCTTTCATTCAGAGTGTGCACAAAGAAGCTCTTCACAGATGGGTCTGTTGCTGTTGTTGTTGTTGCCGTGTTTGTGTCAAAGAGAAAAAGGGAGGCTGCAGCTCTTACTCATTTTAAACAGTAAAGAAAATAGAAAATCAATCGGTGGCAGTCAGTGCTTATATTGAGTCACGCCGCCACAAATAAATCAATACATGTGAAACGGTGCTTATAAAGTAACACAGGTCAAGCAGCCGGATGGCTTCCAGGTCGGGTTATGACCAATGCAGTGACTAAATACTCTATCATTGCACAGTCTTGCGGCATTCTTTTTTTTAAAAAAAGCCTTGTTTTCAGTGTTTTCTCCATCAACATCCTGGCTTTATTGGCCATCTTCTCCCTCTTACCGTTCCACCAATTATAAATGGTCAATTTCTTTGATTGTACCCCGCTAGATTGCACTAATAGTCATAAAGATGTTTTATGAGGCTGCATTTTATCTGAATAGCATTTTCTGATTGGTAATTTTTATGTTGGCCCAAGTTCGCAGAATCACTGAGGCAGCCTGCTGCTGAGAAAAAAGATGGATGTAAATATGAGCGAGGCTGCTCGGTAACAACGCCTGATTATTCAGACTGTAGATCAGATAGCTCAGATGCCGCTGATTGGAATTTGATGAAACTTCCAAATGATGCGAGCTCACCTTTGGATTTTTGGGAGCTTACATTATGCCAGCTGGGAGATGAGGTGACATATGTGCTATCAATTAGCCAAAAAAGGGAGGGACTGCAGTTGTGAGATTGATGTGCGGTGATTCCTGCAGGCTAAGAGCAGAATAATTGGGGCGCTCGTCCCCAAATTTATGTGACAATTATCAGATGCCGTCTAGCACGCCGTATATGAATCAAGTCAAAATGTTGCACGGCTACATTAGCAGACGACTATAAAATTTACATCTACAACTGGCACTGCTGAAGGCGAAATTTCCAAAAACTGGTCTCTGGGTAGTGAATTCTCTTACACTCATTTTCAACACTGTAAATTATTTTAACACAAATCCCACTGTGGCCTTAAAATATGAGTTAACCCAACCTAATTTCAATAAATGTTTGAAAACTGAATAAATGTGCAGTCATTACAGACATGCTTGTTTTCCTTTTATGTGTTCTTAACCCTTGGATGCACCAATGATTGGACCCTACAATCATCCATAAGTGAAAAGTCATAAGTCAAAAATGACCCGGATCAGAATGAATGGGTTTTTTAGTTCATTTTTGTCAAGAATAATCACTTATATCATTGCTTGTATTGTATTTTGATCCACACAAGAATTATTTCATGTTTGACATGGAAAACTATATAAATGCACACATGCACACACACACACAAACACACTCAATACAGACACTACTGCTAGCTAGCTTAGTTAGCTAACTATAAAGCAGGCTAAATATAAATAACACATACTCTTTCACACAAGTCATGAATGTGCAGGCATGTTGAAAAAATACTTTATAAGTGATGAAATCCAATTTTTTCCTTCGGCAAAAAAAAAAAAAAGTAGATCATTCTTCCATGTATCAGGTCTTCCTGTGTAAAATAACCTTCCTGATTGGTGACACTCCTGACATAGTGTGTGTGGTCCGCAGTAAATATACTCCTGATCATTACAATTGATAAGAATCACAGGTTTCCATGAAATTCTATAGTAAATTCAGGCGGGTCATTTTTCATCCATTATGGAAGCCTGCGGTAGTGATGCAAATATGATCATTTCTAAAAAAAAAAAAAAAAAAAAAGGACAAAAGGTAACTTGAAGATTTAAATGGAATTGTATCAAAAACATGTTTTTTGAGGAATAGCTGAAAAATGAAATGCAAACTTGTCATGACAAACATATTTTAAGAAAACGACCTCCCCGAGTCATTTTTGACCCACTTATGCATCTAAGGATTAACTGATAAGGCATCCACTGATTTGTTTTGAAATAGGAGTAAAGGGGTAGTGATTGAATTCAGTGTTAACTTTCCTTGTGGTTTTCATCATGATGAAACTTGAATTTAATGCAAGTGTTGATGGAAAAGGGTTTCCTTTAATCTTACAAACGTTTGAACTCAAACAGTGCACCACGCTGCCGGCATCCCATAATGAGTTCATTAAGCTCTCAGCTGTCAATTAATTCAACTCATCATTTCAACAACAAAAATAATAATTCAACCATTTACACCTGAGAAAATCATTTAAAAAATTTCACCGAATTCACAAAACAAGAACATGTATGGGAAATGAAATTATATTTGAATCAAGTAAGCTCACATTTTAATGGTTAATTATGTATGCAAACTGTAATTTTGATCCTAATTGTTTCCTCTCCATATGAAATGATTCATCTCTATACTCCAATTTAGACTCATCAAGCAAAGGCTGCTTTGCTAAACAGATGGAAAGGTCAGGTCAGGTCACTGTTTATAAATATAGCACCTTTCAAGCAACAGTCAAGAGCTTTCTAGGAAAAAACTAAAAGCAAGACATCAAAGAAAAAGCAAAACAAAAGAGCAAAACAAAAGAGAAAAGAACAAAACTAAACTAAAACAAGTTAAAACAACAGCTTTCTAGTGTTATTCATGATGTGATAGTACTTCACTAATTTACACATTAGGGACTAAAACTCTCCAGGAATTCTATTTTTTTTTCAATCATTTTGTCTTATGTTACATATTAAAGCTGAGACTCCTGCAGTGTTATTAATTATGGACTAACTAATGTATTTATATGGCTAAAACCTTTTGGTATTATTAATTACAGGGCTTGACCTAACTAATTAACATATTAAGGCTGAGACGCTACAGCAGAATAATTATGGAGATCAGCCTGACTAGATTTGACCTGAAGTGGTGAACATATACATACAAATACAACAAATCGAGGGATTTCCTTGATCCACGATGAACAAGATTTTATTAAAAAAAATAAATAAATCTATCATATAAAACATGTGAATTGTTCTGTTTGTGAGTTTTTCTTTATGCTGTTTTCTATTCAAATGCAGTGTTTGGTTTAAGTTTGTGATAATTTACAAGTCAAGTGGGCAAAACTTCTAACAAATCTTTAAATGGAATTTTAAAATAATGCATTCATTTATAGTATATAACACTTTTCAAAATAAGTTTAAATATAGCTTTGCAATGACATATATCCTAAAAATACCAAATTAGGAAAAAAACAATAAATAACTACAAAAAAATAACTAGAAAAGCACCAATAGAGCGCAGTACTCCTTCAAGGCTGTTCATTCCTCCATATGGCACTGTCAGGATTGCAGCATTTTTTCAGAAATGCAGCATTTGTTTTTTAGTTATTGACAATCAGTAATCATGGAAACATGATTATAATTCAGATGTACCCACAAACAAAGACCTTACACTGAGCACAGGTGTGTGTTTTGCGTGTGTACGTTACATACGCATACTGAATCGTGTGACCTAAGGATGTAGCGGGCAACAGGAATTGATGGGACTCGGAAACACCCCCACAATTTAATCAGTTGTTCCTTGTATCATTTCTGCAGGATCAATCATGTGATCGTCATCAGGTAGCTGACGTAGCGTTCACTTGTTGTCATAGTTACAGTGACGCCGTGCCGCTATCTCACAATGATACAGAAATCTTTAACGAATCCGTACATCCAGACTATGAGCCTCATCACTGCCAAAATCTAATCAGTTGGTCCTTGTATCATTTGTGACCTTCCCTGAAAATTTCATACAAATCGGTTCGTCTCTTTCTGAGTCACAGACAGAGAGACAGACAGACAAATCAATGCCGATTGTCAACTCCGTCGTGGAGTAAATAAGCCAAAAGTAGTTGCCAACTTGATCTTTTCTAAATGAAATAAAGTGTATTACTAGTAACGGTGGTGATGCTGTTTTGCAGGGGATGCTTATTTGCAAAAATAATCATAAAAATATACAAAAAAGGATCCAATTAATATGGTATCCCAAGTTTTTCCCAAACAATCTGGACAAGCTTCACACTTCCTTAAAAGCAGAATTAAAAAACAGACTCTGCCTTCTCAAGTTTCCACTTCCTTTGTGTGAAATCGCAAACAACACTGCAGAAGCATCCGATACTCTGAGGCAGTTTAGTCTGCAAAGAAACACAACAGCACCTTCATAAAAAGGACACTATATTAACTAAACATGTTGGAAGGCTCACAGCTTGGCAGGAACACAACATTTGTAGGGTATAGCTGTTGATTTGCATGCATTTTTTGTGTGTTTTTGTAAAAAAGATGTCAAAATTCGACGATGTTAGAGTCTATAGAGGATTGGAAGTGTAAGACAAACAACACCATTAGCGGGATGTGAGCTACAGGGGATCCGGAGGGAGCTCGGCGGTAACATGTTTTTATTTTAAAACACGTCATTTCTGCTATGTTGCTGCTTTACACCTGGGGCTGCACGATCTGGGGAACAGACCTAATTGTGATTTTTCTGACAGATATTGAGATTGGATTTGGGATATCATGTCAAGCTTCAGCTCAATAGTCTCCAAGCAATAGATTTAAAAAATATGGGGTGGAGCATCACCAAGGGAGGACCACTATAGACGAATTTATAAAAAAAAAAAAACATTACCACAAAAATACAAGCCCTAGTCAGGACCCTTAGATTGAAAGCTTTTGGAAGCTGCTTTTATTTTGAAAGCTCCATGACAGCAGTTCAGTCTGGATGGCAGAGATTTTTGACAACATTTACAACCATGCTTGCTTTCTGATTGAGTTTTAATTGTTACTACATGTTGTTCCTCATTCGTCACACCCCTATCTGGTGACTAAGACGGTTAATCCCACATGGATAACGAATAACAGGCGTCGCTTCACTTGTCTCTTCTAGCAGCTGTTGTGCAGTTGTGGAGATTAATGCTGAAACTGTGCAAAAACGCTCTCCTGGACAGAGATCTGAGTATTAGCGTGGATGTAGCTTTAAGAAGGCATGAACTCCCCCTGAAAACAGGATCTGTAAAATATTGAGTGTTCCATTTCCACCGTGCATTTCTTCACAATCACAATCCAGCATAAAATGAGACTACTATGGATGTGTGATTCATAGATGTGACTGTTTTTCATCTGTTTGTTTATTGTCATGAGTCATGTTTCCGTTAATAGGAATCATGATATATAAAAGCAAAATAAAAGGCTTCATAAATGTTGTTTCTGCCCATGAACGAATGACAAAAAGCACAGTACAGGTCACCATTAGTCAGCGCTGATGAAGAACATATTACAACCTTTGGCGTGGCTTTATAAGTAAACATGTTGGACCAACAAAGACTGTTGCAATTCTGTGATTTCTTTTCAGATTCATTTGCATCAGCCAGCACAGTTTGTGGAAAAAAAATGTCACCAAGATTAATTTATTTCAATTAACACAATGAGGGAATGTTAATTAGCATATCTGCTCAGTTGCAAAATGTTGATATTGAACTAGTGTAAAATGGTTACTGATTACAGGCTTCGTTTGCTTTCCAACAATATCTGCTCGACGCTCAGAGCGACTAAAACATGAAGCTTTTCATTGGACAAATAAAGTATCATATTGTTCACCCATCATGCTGCCTGAAAGCTATTTACAACTTGATGAACTTTTTTAAAAAATGCTTTAGGGAACAAAACTGAGACTATACCTTGTATGAGAAAACAGCATAAAGACAAATGGAAAAAAAAAAGTAAATATAATCTTTATGACGAGTGGTTGCAGAATTTGAGAATATCTGAAAACAGAAGCTATATGTACCTTGCAAGAGCTAATAGGAAATATCAGCATCTAGCAGGAGCCAGCCAGATCCAACTGCTGCTACCTGGAACCAGTCTAAGCTAACACTAGCCAGCAAGAGTAGACAGATGCTTGTTGGCATATAGGCTAAGATAAGCTAACATATGCAATCACAAGTTAACAGAGGGCATCTGTACCTAGCAACAACTTAAAGGAAATATCAAGCTTACTCAACATAACAGAAGTCAAGAGGAACAAAAAAGCATTGACAAGAGCCAACTGCAAATAAATAGTGCTAAAAGCAGGTAATAAGGGCCAGGTTTGGACAACTGGAGCTGACAGAAGCTAATAGGTGGTCACATGAACAATCATGAGCAGACAGAAGATGTCTGTAAAAACCTGGAGCGAAATGGAGAATTCTGTAGCTAACAGAATCTAACTGGAGCTAACAGAAGGCAGTAGGAGCTGAGAGGATAGCAGTAGTGGCAGCTCTGGCTTACTAAACTTTCCCTCGGAAATTTTCCAGTTATGCTCATCTCTGCTGAAAGATAAGGAAATAAATCTTACAAATTCGGCATCACAACACCTATTTCTAACAGCAGGTTCCTCAAAACAGAACAGCAGCACGCCATCTGCTTTCTCTCAAGCCACAAAGATGCATAGTGTTAAAACATTTGTTTTGACAAATGCATGCGAGTTTATCTCGTGTATTTTGCACATTTTTTCAGCTGCGCTAAGGGAGAGCACACCCAAAAGGTGTTACTATCACAGCTTCAGACGAGGGTTACATATTAATGCCAAATGTGCCGAGGAAAATGGGCGAATATCTAAAATATGCTGATCTCGAGTTCTAGGATTCAGCCGAGGGAAGGACTTCATGCATAATTCAAAGAGCCGCCGCTACACTGACAATGAACGTTTATGTAAACCCAAAGTGAGATAATATGGCAAAAAAGCAAATGCTAATTCACCTCACTAACAATATGAAGATGATGATTTGCATGCTGAACCACTGTATCAAAGGTTAGAGTGGGAGAGGAGTGGAATTAAACGGAGATACTCTCTTGATAGGAAGATAAACTTTGTGGAGAGAGCTGAGCGGCGTGTCATTCCCCCTGTGAGGAAAGGTCACCAAAGAGAGTTCTGAATAGATGTAATTAACTCTGGAAGGATTTTTTTTCCTCAGAAAACCTCTCATTGGGGTTATTTGTCTTTTGTATTATTATTTTCATGTAAGCTGCTGAGGATGTCTGTCATGTTGAGCTGAAGTGTGAAGCTAAAACCTTTTATTGCTGCAGAGGTCAGAGTTTTTTTTTTTTTTTTTTTTTTGCTGTTCTGGAGAGCTCTCACTTTGACATGTGGCACAATTTACTCAGGTATTCTACTTACGTAAAGCTTTTTACCTCTAAATCACCAAATCAGAGGGAAAAATGTTTATTCCACTATATTCAGCTGACAGCTTTATCTACTGTTTGGATTAAAATTCAGACGAGATGTCGAGATCGAAAAACTACAAATTTGCTCTTTGTGTGTCTCGTTTGCACAGAGATGTCTTTGAGCTGTTCTACAAAAATGTGACCTTCCCTCTCGACTTGTGTTCACACACCACCAGGCAGGTAAGCAAGCATGTCACGCTGTTCTGAAAAATGAACTGTAATGCTAACACTGCATGAGAGCGCCATTACAGAGGGATCTCACAATTCATCACAGCTCCGTGGTTGACAGTCACATCATCAACTCACAGATAGTGCATTCTTGCCTTGATCAGGATGCTGGATCGGTGTGAATACAATCAAACACTGCAATATTACAACACGCGTATTAAAAACATCTATGAAATACTTATAGAATGGAGACTTTGGGTGTTTTTAAAAGACAAAAAAGTAAAGCAAAACCTCACAATGAACCTCATGTATATAAATATATATTCTACTGCAGGGGTGTCAAATTAATTTTAGTCAAGGGGCCACATTCAATCCAATTTGATCTCAAGTGGACCAGATAAGTAAAATCATAACATAATAGCCGATAAATAATTCCAAAAGTACATTCTGAAAATATTCACATTTAAGGAATTATTTGTCTACAAAATATTATGAAAAACCTGAAATTTCTTCAGAAAAATAAGTTCAATTTCAAGAATAATCACCTCAGTTTACACATTACAACTTACAGATCACAGAGTAGCTACAAATGTACAAAACTTTTAGTCACAGGTGTCTGGAACTGAACAATCTAGTATTTTACTTTGAAAAAGAAAAATGAGATAAAATATTACAAAAATGACACACGAACAAAACCGAGACACAAAATGACAAAAAAATGAGACAAACGACACAAAATAAAAAAGTGACAGAGTTCGACAAAAAAGTTACAACGCGACCAAAAAAATGACAAAACCGTGAAACAAAATGACAAAAACGCTGTACAAAATGACAAAAATGAGACAAAAAACACAAGCAAGACAAACAAGAAGCACAAAACGACAAAAGCATGACATAAACAATAAAAGTCAGACAAAAAAACGACAAAAACAAGATAAAATTTTACAAAAATGGGCCGGATTGGAACCTCTGGTGGGCCGCTTTTGACCACATATGGGCCAGACTCCTCCACCTTCTAGTGGACCAGAAAGTCCATTTTTGACCATTTGGATAACTCACAAACAGAAAGTACCAACAATAACTTCACAAAAGCTGCAGCAGATCTGCTTTTTTCTATCACGACAAGAGAAGTGTTCTAACACAACAAAAATTCTCCTTGGCCTCGGCCAGAATAACAGCATCAGCTTTGGTACGTCTGCGATCTGAACTGTCAAGGAAAACTGCATGCTGCTACGATCCGTAGCTCAGCGCTACATGGCTAACTCCATTTACCTTGGGGAAGGCTAATAAAAAAGATGGCTGACCTGTTGGAAGATAATCGCCGATGAACTGCGGGACAAAGGCGCTCCACTGGACAGGTCTATGAAGGTGGTCCACCAGCACTCCATGCAGATTGCCTCTCTCTCTTTGCGGCCTTCCAAGCAGGGGCGAATCTAGAAAGAAATTAATAGGGTGGCAGACACATTTTAGGGTGTGGCATCCGTGTGTGTGTGCATATCTATATCTAGCAACAGATTAGACTGAGACAAGACATGTCTCTCTTATGCACTGCTTTGGGAAATATGCATTTGTGAGATCGATGCTTACATTAGACCTGCCACAATGATCACATTATCAACTCATCTTCAACAGAATCAGAGTCCAGATACTGTTGTTTCCTGTCTTAGATTTGCGGTTTCTTTTTTTTTTTGGTACTCTTTATTTGGGACATTTCTGACATTTTTTCTATTCTATAAATCCAATATTTGGATATTCTTCAGAACTAAGGATCTACTTATCATTAAAAGATGAACTATATCAGATAACACTTAGTCCAAAAAGGTAATTATTGTGACAGGTGTACCTCTTACTCAGATATATTATACTAAAGCAATACTCATAGCATGTGGACCAGCTGGACCGGAGATAGTTACTAATTTACCTTTCGCTGTCTCTTAACTTTTCCTCCTCCATCTCCTCTCTGGGATGCTCTTCCTCCTCTCTTCTTTTTGGCTTGGAAATGCTGGTGATGGTTCCTTTCCTCTTCATTCTTTACTGTCTCCTGTAAGATTCACACTGACTTCATTATGTTTTTCCTTTGATTAGTCAAACAATCTTATGTGGACAACTTAAAAGCTTATAGAGATACTTGACATGTAAACGTTTTTTTGAGCTGTAAACTAAGTTATATGACTGTACTATGATGAAACACATCAGTGTTGGTGATATTACAACCTTCATACCAAATTTATAACAACCAGCATGAAACAAGCAGGCTGTAGTTTTCAAACAGTGCATGAAAACCTGCTGTGACTGAGGGTTTAGTTACACTTTAATGTCATGTAATGTCGTTTGACTGACAGTCTGTTTTCAGAACCACAGGTTGAAATTACCGAAAAATAAAACTTAAAAAATATATTTAAAAAAATAAATAAAACCTCCCACTATCCTTCTGTGGCTGTTCTCCGATGCTAGCTGGCTACTTAAGTGAAAATTGACGAGGTCCAGCCTCACTGGAAACATTGTCTCCTCTCGCAAGCAAACACTTTATGTGAACTTAGACAGTATTAGCGTTTAATACATTGTGTATACTTATATTACCGTGTGGTATACCCAAGTCTAATTGGTATCTTACTGTCACGTTTTGTAGGTCACGCTGAAGTCTAACTGGCGTCCACGAGTGAACTCGAAGCGCAGCGGGAGGTCGTGACGCCTCGCACCTGCAGCAGCATTGATTGTACAGTATGTTACGTCGACGTGGTGCATTCCGAGGCACTCGGACATCGGACTCTCCCTCGTTATTCGTCCTTTCTGGACTTTACGGCCGCTCACAAACTTTCTCTGTCTCGCAGTTCCGAGCGCTTCTCCAGACCCCTCAGCTTGAGCACCTGGCTCCGGCACACCTGCGCAGCTCACAACCTGAGTTTTATTGATCATTTTAACCTCTTCTGGAACTGCCCTGGATTATATCGACTGCATCCGAGCACACTGGGCAGTTCAGCTTTAGCAGGAAATGTACACCTGATGATTCAATCAAGGCCAGCTGAGTGATTCAACAGTATGTGTCTGCAAAGCCAGGGCTGCTTGTTTAACCCTTAGAAAGCCGGGACCAAGTATACTCGGTCCACGCTTACTCGTACACACAGCCGAAACCGAACATTCTCGGCTCGCTAATTAACATAAAATATGCACACACCCGTGTGTTTAAGTCGACCAATGGTAAGATATAAACATTGCCCCCAAAATTGCCTATTTCAAACGATAAAGCCGTATGAGTCGTTATAACGAAGCTGCAATTACGAAGCTTTTATCGGGGCCGTGTACCGTAATAACACGGCCGAAATTCACAATGGCGAACGTCTACGACAATGCGACCTAGCAAGACTTGATCGATATTTTTATGGATTAGGTGGTTTTAGTATATTTTTCATTACATGTACTTCTCCAGAAACGTGGCCTTGTAAGGGTTAGTAACGTTTTATTTGCTTAACGTTATAAACATTTGTATTTATGTATGTCAGGGAGTCATAGAGCTAATTTACCTGTGTGTGTATGTGTATTTCACTTTTATTTTTATTTAATGTTATTGTGTAAAATAAATATAAATCTATGTATTGCCTTTTTCCAACCTTTCAGATCGGGTTGTTTGAGAGCTGGACACCACAAAGGCCATTACAGATGATTCCATTATTATTTTACCTGATAATTACACAATTTTTTCAAAATTGAAATTGTAAAGGAATTAATTCCAGGCTTCTTCATGGAACAGGTATTTGGATCTTCATTAACACAGATGTGCTCTCTTTTAAACAAAACCTTTATCATTAACGATTTGATTTTAGATAATAAGTTGGATAGTCTTCTCCTGACAGAGAAACGTAGAAACAACAAAGGCTTAGGATGCCAAAGATAAACTTAGGATGAATGGGTGGTAAAAAGGTCACACCTTCCTGGCAGTCTCCCTTGCTTTCATCCCCATCCCTCATCCATTAGATGGGGTTAACTCAAGAAAAACAGGAATGAATAAAAGGAAAACAATCATCCTGACCCTTACAGTAGCAAAATGGGGTATTTTTCTGAAGCCAACCAGCAGTGTTGGCACCTAAACTGAAGAAAACAGCCAAAAAATATGACAAGAATGGTCCCAGATGAGGACTAGATTTCAAGTCTGCGTTTGTTTGCACATTTTTCCTCTTTGTATGCGTAAAAGTGAACCACCACAAATAAATGAGCAACACTGGCTATATGTACAGGAGAAATATGTGACAATATCGCCTACTGAATGGCAAGAAAACATCTAAATCAAGTGTGTAAGCAAACTTGATTTGCTTCAAATCTCAAAAACATTCAATTTACTGTAATTTCAGGTTCAGTGAAGCAGAGAAAAACAAACTTACTTCATACTGTGTGGTGAATTTAGCTATTAAGATTTGTAAATACCACATAAAGTTTGGTTAGCTTTGCCATTTCATTTGTTGTTTGTTCATTTGTTGTTTTATGTATATAACCATTGGCAGAAACTAGATACAACAATGACATATTGTGTGCCAACTTCTCATGCTTTTACTTTAATATATTTCACCCTCCAGCCCCCTCACTGCTGTTGATGTCAGTTCTTCCAACATCTGTTTGGCTCTTACTTATAGTTTATGATAATATATTTTGAAAAAAGCATCTGGATTTAAGGGCTGCTCAGTGGAATAGTGGTTAGCACTTTTGCCTTGCAGCAAGAACATCCCCAGTTCAAATCCCGGGGTGGGCCTGGGATCTTTCTGCATGGAGTTTGCATGTTCTCCCTGAGCATGCGTGGGATTTCTCTGGGCACTCCGGCTTCCTCCCACAGTCCAAAAAATATCCATCCATCCGTCCATTCTCTATACACCGCTTTATCCTCATTAGGGTCGCGGGGGGTGCTGGAGTCTATCCCAGCTGACTCGGGCGAAGGCAGGGGACACCCTGGACAGGTCGCCAGTCTGTCGCAGGGATACATACACAGACGAACAATCACACTCGCATTCACACCTACGGGCAATTTAGAGTGATCAATTAACCTCAGCATATTTTTGGACTGTGGGAGGAAGCCGGAGTGCCCGGAGAAAGCCCACGCATGCTCAGGGAGAACATGCAAACTCCATGCAGAAAGATCCCAGGCCCACCCCGAGATTCGAACCAGGGATCTTTTTGCTGCAAGGCAACCACTACGCCACTGAGCAGCCCGTCCAAAAAATATGCTGAGGTTAATTGACTACTCTAAATTGCCCGTAGGTGTGAATGTGAGTGTGATTGTTTGTCTGTATATGTAGCCCTGTGACAGACTGGCGACCTGTCCAGGGTGTCCCCTGCCTTCGCCCGAGTCAGCTGAGATAGACTCCAGCACCCCCCACGACCTGAGTGAGGATAAAGCGATGTATAGAGAATGGATGGATGGATGGATGGATGTCACCTAAACTGTACCAGCTTTGCTTTAAATTATACCCAAACACATTCAACACACCAGCATTTATTGGCTGCACGTGTTACCATCTTTCTGAGACGAAAAAGTGGTAAAATGTAAAATAAACAGCGAACACCCAACTGATGTCTCATTTTCTTTGCATGATACAAAATGCAAAGTGAATGCGTTCTCTCATACCTTTTTATTCACAAGCTCCAACCAATTCACTCCATGCATCACATTAATTTAGTGTCTTTTATTCCAATGAATATGCAAATCTCTCTCCGGAGTCCCAAAGCATGTACGTAGAACTTCACACTTACATTCATCAGACAAGCCTCATTTACTTCCTCTTAACTTGCACAGCCTTGTCAAGCGTCCTAACTGTGAGATTCTTGTGTGTGCGAGAACACGCGTGGTGAATCTGTGTGCAATCGGGTAAGCCAATCCAGTGTGCCCTCTAAATAAATCATCTCATCGCCCTGATCAGTCCACTGGAGCTTTTGGTTTGGGAGGGGGAATAAAAAGAAAAAAAGCCTCAGGTGTGAGAGTGTGGAGATCGGTGGGAAGGATGATGTGTTTGATATCGAAGGAATGCTGCTGAGCCAAATGTGGTAGCATTTGTGAGGAAGAGACAAAGGACATAAGGGCACAGAACTCTCAATGAAGAACATCCACCACAGGCAACTAAAAGGTGTGGAGGCTCACTTTACACACACACACACACACACACACACACACACACACACACACACACACATATATAAATACACAAATACACATGGTGAGACCATTCCTCCGTATTATAAATGTCAATCAATATAAGTCCACAATGCTGGAGACATATATTTGGACTTTGGACTCCATCGATGCGGAATGAGTTCACACGTAAACTTTGCTCTCCCTTCCTGGGAGAAACCAGCTGATGCGCTGTAGTGCACCAGGCAATAAAAGCAGAGGACATCGCAAGGTCAGACTGGTCGGAGGGAAGTTTGCCTAACGAGTTCATATTCACTTAACTTCCTCTCTCCATCAAATGAAGCCCCTTATAGAGATCTCTGGAGGTGCATGAACACACGCCCACGCTTGCACACACTCGCGAAAGGACACACTTGCGCCTCCACAAACTATCCCCCCACACACACACAGATGTAGTCAACCTCTCCCCATAGCCGACGGGAGGTAATCAAAGCCCTGATATGCTCTAACCAGATCCATTAAGGAGCTAATAAAGGCTCTGGATGAGTTAATTAATGACCCCCAAGAACATCATCTGCCTCCAGTGCTACTGCTCAGAGTACCGTCTCCGACTCTCACTGTGCAAATCCCAAATCAAAACAAAAACAGCCACAGTTGGGTGTGATTTAGGTGGAGGAGACGCTTGTTTTCGGCGACGAAAGAAAAGGAAAAAGCCAAACGACTGCAGCCCCCATTGGTTGCATGATGAGGCGTTTTGCCGCCATGTCTGGGCCGAGCGCTTCATGGCGATGTATTTGATATGCAGCGAGGAGAGACAGCTTCTGCAGAATGCCTCACAGTCACAAAAGAGTAATTGATGCAAATGTGGGGTGGAAAAAGGGGGATGTGAGAGGGAGATCGAGCAAATCAATTCATAAAACATTTCATTCATTTGGTGAAGCCTTGTGGAAACTTCACAGCTTCTTCAGAAGGCAACCACTCTCCACTCTCTGCCTCAGTAGATAATACTGTCACTCCGTTTTGATAGAAACATTTTAAATGCTGTTTCACACATGGCTAATTGTGTTTTTCTTAACTCACTAATGATTCAGTACAAGTCTTCCAACTTCTGTAATTAAAGCGAAGAAGAGAAGAATGAAGAATTTTAATCTGAAAGTCTTTTTTTCCTTTAAAACACCCCAATAATTTGTCTTCCCACATGTCAATCTTGGCAACTTTTGTGCAAGTTGCCGCGAAACTTCATGCTAACACTTAAAATGGGCCCATTTTTTCATCTACATTCAACTAATGATTGATTAAACTCCTTCTCCACAGTAAACAACTTGTAAATCAATTTGATCACCATTAAAATGAGAGTCCAAAATGGAGCCACTGCAGACTTTGTAGACAAAGAAGCAATTGGGACAAAGATACTTGGTTTTAATTTATCTTTTGTTTGCGGCCACAGTTCCAGGACAAAGAGGGAGATTTGTACGGAAGGAAGGTAGGAAGACCTCCTACCTCCGACCAATCAAAGGCTTTGTTGTTGTTTTTTGGCGAGGAGCAGCAGGAGCGGTTTAAAAACACTAAACGTTTTGTTTCTTCCGCTTATTTATTCTCGCCTTCAAGGACTTCTTATTTTGACCAGAAAAGGTCCGTCGGTGTCGATGATTCCAGCTCGTGGTGGTTTTTCCTGAGGGAGGCTTGTTTCTGCACTGTGAGACCTTCATGAACATCACCTTTTAATTCTTCTCAAACCTCCCATTCCTCCTTCAGTTCACCAGATGAGTAAGCTAAGCTAATCTGGAGTAAAAATAAAATACAAAAACCAGTCGGACCCAGGTCAGAACGATCTGAAGACGCTGTAAATCCACCGCCGTGCCTCACGGTTTGACTTCACAGGGACCTTCAAGGGCAGTTTGGTTGGTTCTCCTGCAGAAAACGTTGTGCAACCATCGATCAACTTATCAATATCACTCGAAAAAGCTCCCATACTGATTCAGTCACAGACATTTTTTTAACCTAAACAGCACACAAGTCTATAGCAGCAGTGCATGATGAAAAGAAAATAGAAAGAAAAGGAAAAACAAGTAAACAAATAATAAACAATGCACATAAGAAATATTAAAAGGGACCGAGTTTAGAGCTTTGGGGTGCTCTGCTGCTCAAGACAGTGGAGGAAATAGGAGATATTTTCCAAGCACAAACCAAAAAAGCAGTGTTCCATAGGAAAACTGAACTAAACCTGAGCTTAAAATGGTGACAGTTCATCAAAATCATTTGTTGCTACATTTCTCTTTACAAAAAAATAGCCAAATATTAATTGTCTGTTTGGGACAAATTCAATATCAAGAAAAGCACTCCGACGGCTAAAATCTTGAAAAAATTTGCGGCAGAAATCACGGAACAATAGAATGTGGCCATTTACTATAGATGTACCCTCAAACACAATGACCGTGCGCTGAGCACAGACGTGTTTTATGCATGTGTACATTATGTACGGTATTTAGGTCACGTGACCTAAATATGTCGCGGGCAGCGAGAATTGATGGGATTCCTTGTATGGGATTGTCAGAAGGCAGCTGACGCAGTGTTCGCTTGTCGTCATGGTTACAGTGATGCCGTGTCGCTATCTCGCAATGATACAGAAATCAGACTGTAAGCTGCATCACTGCCAAAATCTAACCAGTTGGTCCTTGTGTCATGTCTGACCTTCCCTGAAAATTTCATTCAAATCTGTTAGTTCGTTTTTGAGCTAAGATGCTAACAGACAGACAGACAGACAGACAAACGTCCACTGATCATCTGATGACTCTGCCGAGGCTTTGCATCTTTGGCAGAGTAAAAACCAAACAACCAAGCACTCCTCGACACAACCAGGAAGCCATTAGTGATGTAGCAGTGGCCACTAATAATGTGGCAAAAAACTAAAAAAGACACAATTACAGAATGTTTAAATAGTAAAATATGTCTAGGATGCAGCGTCACCATTTTTTCCAATATTGGTCACACCTGTAGACAATTCATTTTAGTTTATTTCAAAAAATTTGTGTTTTATACGTAAATAGATTCACTTGTTTTTTAATGATTTATGACATTCCAACTATCTTATATTGCACAAATGATATTTGTAACTTTTCTCTACTTTAGTCATTGCTTTTCTGTTTTCATAGAGACTACAGTAGCAGTGAAAAATGAGCCCACAGTGAGTATAAATATGACAGGGGTAAATAAACAACCTAGAAACTGCTCAGAGTCCCAAGACTTTCTGGTATTTTTTGAAATGAATTTGCTACATACTCTCAGCAGCTTGGACTGCATTTTGCCTTTGTTATGTACATCCCACCACCTCTTTGAATACTCCTACAAAACAGAAATATCAGTTATGTTTCCATTTGCCCAAATTTAGATTAAAGAGAAGAACATTTCTTGTCATTTTTAGTCTGATTAAATGGGGAAGGGCTGTGATGGAGGACTTATCTTACTCTTACATTCCATTAACTTGACAAATTTCACCATCAGCAAAATATAACTAGCACCCAAACAGTTATATTGAGAATATTTATACCTCCATCCTCATTCCTTTAATAAAATGCAAATAAAATGATCAAATCAAATGCTTTAAGGCTAGTATGAAGGGCACTTTTGACCTCCTTTCCCTCTCTTATTAAATGTGTGGCTGCAGATTTAATTTTTTTATTGCTTTCATTTCATTGGTCAGCTTCCCGTGTGACCTGAGGGCAGAAATGAATTGATTCACTTATCAATACTGTGTACATGCACACGGATGACCCGAAACCTTGACCCCTGACGAGCTTATGGATTCCAATGGATGCCACTTCCTTGCGTAATTGTCTGCCATCGCCGGCAAAAATGAGAAAAAGATTAGATTGGTGCAGGCCAGAGCAGAACTCTCCTCAACTGCCGCCTCTCTCTCTTGACATTTAGCAATGCGCTAGCTATGCAGGCGCTTGTTTACAGGGTCATTAACTGTTTCTCGGAGTCTCTGCAACCGACAAATGCGGTGATTATGGTCCACAGAGAGGCTCCGGTATGAGAGGAGCTGTGAGAAGCTGCCACCATCATTGCAAAAGCACAAGGCTGCATTATAAAACTAGGCGGCTATCTTTTGCCTTCACCCTTTTGTATGCAGACAGCTCTCACTTAAGGCGTGCACTCCCCAATAAAAAAAAGAAAATAATGATACTAATTAATTAAACTGGCATTTATTTGACGCGCCTGTTGAAACGCTTTGTGCATTTATACGTGCAGTTATCTTTCGGGAGGCTCCTGTTTATCCTGCTTTGATGTTAGTGGTCAAATGTGAAGATTGCACCAAAACACCTAAGAGTATTCCATGAGGGATGCGTAGGAATAAATTAGAAAGCCCTGTCTCGCTGTGGCGTATTCACAATTTACTTAAGAGAGGAGGACATGCAGGGGAGGACAGAGTGTAAAATGATGAAGCTTTGAGCTGTCTGTCTTGCCTACAAAAAGCACGACTTTTTTTCTTTATTTTTCCTCGGAGGAGTAGTGATTTCACATCCCGAATTTAACACATTGTCACGCTTGGAGTTTAGAAAAATTACAAACCTGGGAGAATCCACAATACAAAACTGGCCGTCTACAAAAAGAAATACACAAAAATATTAGCAGAAACCCATTGCTGGTAAGTAGTAAACAGCATTTTATGGTTTCATCAATACTCAACAGATATTTAAAGGTCACTCCGCCAAATTAAAAGCTTTGGGTTCTCAAGTTACTAGTGTGGAATTTCAAAAGCTGCTACTCCTTATTTTTTTTTGAATGTGACAAGCTGAAGGAGTGAAATGAAATGTGTTGTCTATACAATCCTTGGAAACGAGCTGAGCTATAGTTGTGAAATGCTGCTGCAAATGTTCTAATGATTGAAGTGTCTGTTGCTAAGCCCCATTTATTACCATCTCCACGATGAAGCCGACAGCTGGCATTTATTTCCCTTCCCTTTTCCTTGTTATCACTTTCTCCTAACCCATCTTTGGTTTCTCATTACATCCCCACAAGCCAGAGGTAACTGTGTGATGAAGTAACCTTGCTCGCTATACTCGGAAGATGGTAAAGGCAAAGGCGGTGAATCTAAATACAAGCAGACACTGACTTAATCAGCCGCTCTGAGGGAAATGCTACCAGTCCGAATGTTTTTTTAACCTCCATTCTAACTTTTGTGTCTTCAAATATCAGAGGGACAAAGTTTATATTTTGACATCTTTCTCTTTCGTCCAGAAACACTGCATTTTACTGTTCCATTAACATTCAGGAAGCACTGATGCTGGGGTTTGTCATGATCGCTGCAAGTAAGAACAAGGAAAATAAACAAATACAACCACAGGGGGTGATGCCTGGCATGCACAAGCAACATTCAGAGCAAGCAATCCTGGGCAGCCACAGTTTTTGGTGCACAAAACAGTCCATTCAATTACACTGGGCAGTACATTCATATTTAGAGCCTTTGTATTAAAGAAAGGCACACATATGTCTCTTTAATGCCATTAAATCAGGATTCAGTCAGGTAAACCCCATCAGGATCTCATTTTCAAGAGTGACTTTGATCTCTGCAGCATTTTTGTGTTGCACTTTGTTCAAACTGTCATTTGATCTAGGTGGACATGCAGGGAAACGGCAGCGATAATAGCAGGCGTGCTCTTATATTTGATTGGCTACCATCACTCATGCCGATAGTGTAGGCTCGGACACATGGGCTTTTGAGATTGACTGTGAAATAAATAGCATAAGAAAGGCAAGATGAGTCATCAAAAGTGGCCAATTTTAACAGGTTTTTAAACAAAAATGCATTAAAAATATAAATTCATTTGCAAAACCTACACTGATCGCGATGATTCCAATCGATTAAATTGACTGTGATGAAAGTTTTAATGGCAAGTAGTCCTCACATTGAGAAGAACAAGGTTTGTGGGTCATCCTTTACAATGGAAACATTCTTTCTAGGAAGAAATGCTGCTGTGAAATATTTAATGCACTGTTTTTTTTAATGCTGAGGGTATTATAATAAGAATCTATCCCACCGCTGTTGTGTCAAAACAGAAAATATGTGTTTCTAGGCATTTTTAAATCCTAAATCAAGCACAATTCTGTCCTCAGACATCCAAACTGATGGAAAGCTTCAAATTTGATATATAATAGGTCCTCGATTTCTGACGTCCTCAACTTGTGTCGTTTCGCCTTTACGTCGGAACTGATTACAGGCCGGTGCCAGGTTTCATATACGGTGTGTCATCAGAACTGGTTTAGTGGAAATGGTTGGCAAATCAAGTGGACGAATACTGTGGAATACTGGAGGTAGTTACACGGTGCAATAGGGCAGCTTTGTTTGTGTTTGCCACCACATTGGATTATGCGACATTCACTGACTTCATTGTGGCTCCCGAACATAAGCCAGACTTACAGTTTACATTTTTGCAGGTATTTTCCTACCGAGTTGTGTTTTAGTGTGAGCTAGTGGCTGTTTGTCGTTACTGTAGTTGTAAACTGTAAACTGATTGATAGCGTGATGCATGTAAGGGCTTTGTCTACATTTTCACTGGAGTTCCGACTCAAGGCAAAAATCGACTAACGTCTCACTGACAGAACTCTGGTGCAAGTTGAGGACCCCCT
Source organism: Acanthochromis polyacanthus (assembly GCF_021347895.1). Taxonomy (NCBI): domain Eukaryota; kingdom Metazoa; phylum Chordata; class Actinopteri; family Pomacentridae; genus Acanthochromis; species Acanthochromis polyacanthus. Next base: position 23,459,124 of record NC_067134.1, on the reverse strand, counting down.
GTACACCAACCTTCCACAAAAATAGTGTGACTGGAAACTTGTGTCTCCTGGGTGAAAGTCCCATGACTCCTTATGAGGCTGTTTCAAACTGGAAAAACCCATATAAGTTGATTCCCATCAAATATTGACGGAGGTGAAGACAAATGCCAGGAGCTTTGACAAAACGGCAGGACTTAATGCTCTGGGAATGGCCATTTTTATCAGTGGAACTTCAGCATAACTTCACTAGACACTGAATAATTAATAGTTATACTGCAAATATACTATGTTATCGCCTCAGCACCCGCGGTCATCCTTAATGATACTATTTGCATGTTGCCTCCCTCATAAATATTCTGCAGCTACTATATCATGCTAAACATCATTGCTATCTTTGAATAAAGGGAAGAATTTCAAAATGAAAGAGGAAGAGGAAAGAAAAAAGAAAAACTACTGGCAGCATTCTCATGCTGATAAGCTTTCCTTCCTTCTACTGAGCATGTGTCGACACAAAGGCTCTTGTTACAGATGAGAGGACTCTGTGCAACCTCTTTTCCACTCTGTAAAGCATCTTTAACACATGCACAAATTCCCATTTTCCATCACGCACACATACCATAGGTGTTCACACACCACAAGCCCTTTATTTCCATGTGCTGAGCATATATCTCACAGCTCCATTTGCAAATCATATACGGCTCTCAGGAAGGAACAATGAGACTGAATCTTTAATCTGCATTAAATGGAGATTAGAGATCCAGAACCCCCTCTTCTGTGTATGACTAAAAGTAAATCCCATAGTAATGCATAATAATAGAGCGGGGAAGAAGAATGGCATCCATAAATGTTACCTCTGCTACCTCCTGTATGTTTGCTTTGTACGTACAGTGCATGGTAGCCTGCTGGGAGCACATTCAAAGCATGTAAAACCAGATAGAATTCTGAGTTCACTGCATACAAAGTGTTTTTCCGGTGGTGTAATTTTTTTTAGAAAAATCTCAGCCAAATGTAAATTGTGAAAATATTCTGTGGTAAGCATCATGTTTGATGTCCTCCAGTTCAAAGAATCCTGCTGCTCACCACTTTCAACCAACACTGAGCAGAGCGAGTTCCAGTTTCTTCAACAACAGATGGGTCAATGAAGCAGAATAATCTCAGGGTTCCTACATGTCCCGAGTAAGGGGAGATCAGAGAAAATTGGACCATCTTTTTTTCCGAGTAGAAAAAAAAATGCATTCTCGTGTTTTCCTTTTGGAGAGGGAGCTTTTTGATGTCTGCTTAAACAGCTGGCAGCTGAAAATAAGGGATGAGAAAGTTCAAATGGAAGGAGCTGATATCAGTTTGGGAACGCAGCAAGGGGGCTGCTAAAAGTTTTGAGATTTCTCAACGTAGTCTGGGTCGTGCTGGCAAGTTAGGAAAGGAAAAGTTTAATTTGGTTGCAGAGAAACTCTCAGAATAAACTAAATAAATAGACTTATGGCCTGGAAGCAATGGATCATTCATGGAGCAGTTTATGCTTCAACAATGTCAGGTTTAAACAGAAATACTAAGAAGATAGGAGCACGATAACTTTGTTTTTCCTTAAACTTAAGCAATGACAGTGATTTCAGTTGTATGAATGGACCTCTCAAAACTATGTTGGTCAATATATTATTGCAGAACTTTTTGAAATATAGTTGACAGATGTCATAGTTGACATTTTTGCTGTTTACAGGCCTAAATTCAACACCACATGGTGCACACACACACACACACACACACACACACACACACACACACACACACACACACACACACACACACACACACACACACACACACACACACATATACATAGAAATACATTTCTAATGAAATGTGTTGCACTGATTATATCTATATAACACTTGTTAAATGTATTTAGCACTACTTACAAGTATCATGTACTCAGGTACTCAATTTTTTTACCAGTTAAACATATCTGTTCTTGATATTGTACTGATTTTATGTGTCTGGCACTTTTAAATGTATCCAACAGCAATTAAATAACTAGCACTTGTCAGATGTATCTAGAGCTCTTGAATGTATCTGGCATTCATAAAAAGTATCTTGCACTCGTTTTAATGTATCCAGCAATAGTTTTATGCATCTATCACTAGTTATATGTATCTAGCATTCATTACAAGTATCTGGCACGTGATCTGTACTAGTTAAATGTATCTATTAGTCTATAAATGCATTTAGTATTGGTTATCAAAAGACAGATTAAAGAGAAATCCTGCAGCTGACAACATAGAGACGATACCAAGCAAAGAAGAAGACACTAACTGATGCTGCAAAACATGCAAAAATATATCAGGAAGCAGCTGAAATCCAATTAGAGCTGCAGTAGTAAATGTTAATGTGTAATTGCAAAGTAAATTACAGGACGTCTTTTATAGAATCAGATTATTCAGGTTATTTATTGCTACATTACGATAAATAGAACAAATGGTTAGTTTGCTGTAATATATTGTGATAAGCAAATTCTCAAGCCTCGTCTTTTGCTGCCAGTTTATTTAAAGTCACAGCCTCCTGAGGTGTTTTTTATTTATTTTACATACTAAACCTTGCAGTTTCAAGATGGAAATGCTTAGCTGTGGAGTTGACTGCTTATTTCACTCATGATGTGTCTTCCAGTATATAAAACGCACCACGTATTAACAAGGTAAAAAAGATTGATTTTCACCTGAAGCGAACTGTAAATGCAAGCGTGACTGCTCAACTTTATTTTAGCATATGTTTTAAGGTGTGTTCAAATGATTTTTCGCCTTGCATCTTCCAGTTGTCAGTTTTAGTTTGAAACAGAAAACTCATTATGCGCCTTCCCACGACTGCTGGGAAGCTGCATCTTTTAGTTATGTCATGCTATGACTCATGATATTAATGCTGCATGTGCACGCTTCTGTAGGCTAACGTATTTAAATGCAACTTCCACAGATATAACTCAATCTCTGTTGCGATCTGTCAGCTGAGGCTCGTTGAAAATTGCCTTGAAAAAGATTTCTTGAAAGCACTGGGGGATCTGAATGCGGCTGCTGTTTTTTTTGAAGAAGAAGAAGAAGAAGAACTGCTACATGTAGAAGTCGACACAGCAACTTGAGGGGAAAGTGGGCACAATTCTGCACAACATTTCATCCCCAAGGAACCCAAGTGAGCTGTAGACTAGAGGTGGGGGCACATTCAGCCCAATTTGATCAAGAGTGGGGCAGACCAGTAAAATCACAGCAGAATAACCTATAAATAACTCCAATTTTCCCTCTGTGTTTTAGTATAAAAAAGGTGCGTTCTTAAAATGTTCACATTTACGGAAGCACCTTTTTACAAAACATTATGAACTACTTGAAATTTCTGAAGAAAAATAAGATCAATTTCAAAAACATTATGCCTCAGTTTGTCATTTATACATGACAACTTCCAGATCACAAAATATCTACAAAGATACAAAATATTTAGTCACAGGTATCTGGAACTGAATGATATACTATTTTACTTTATGATCAAATGACAAAAATCAGACAAAAAAAAAACTAAAACAAGACAGAATATTACCAAAACGAGACACAAACCGACAAAAAAATGGACAAACAACACAAGGGAGACAAAAAAAGCAACAAAAACGACAAAAAAGAGACAAAAAACACTGAATATAGTCAACCATTAAATAATACAAATAAGACAAAAGACACGAGCGAGACAAAAAGGAAACACAAAATGACAGAAACGAGAAACAAAATGACAAGAACATGACACAAACGACAAAAGTCAGACAAAAAACAGCAAAAACAAGACAAAATATGACAAAAATGTGACATAAAATGACTAAAGAACAATGAGCAATCTAGTATTTTACTTCATGATCAAAAAAACAAAAATCAGACAAACAAAGACAGACTATTATAAAAACGAGACACAAAGCAACAAAAAATAGACAAATGGCACAAGCGAGACTAGAAAAGACACAAAACAACAAAAACGAGGCAAAAAATGACGAATAAAGCAAATCAAAAAACACAAGCGCAACAAAAAGGAAACACGAAAAGACAGAAAGGAGAAACAAAGCAACATAAACATGAAACAAACAACAGACAAAAGTCAGAAAAAAACAACACAATCAAGACAAAATATTATAAAAATGTGACAAAAAACAACAAAAGAACGACAGAAATCAGACAAAAAACAACTAAAATAAGACAGACTATTACAAAAACAAGACAAAACATGGACAAATGACACAAGCAATCAGACAAAAGATTCAGACACAAATCAACAAAAACAAGACAAAAAACAATGAATAAAGTGAACCAAGAAATGATAAAAAGAAAACAAAAAAACAAAAGTAAGACAAAAAGGAAACACAAAACAACAGAAATGAGAAACAAAACAACGTCAGACAAAAAACAAAAAAAAACAAGACAAAATATTCCAAAAATGTGACACAAAACGACAAAAGAACGCAGTTAATGTCTTCTCTATAGTTTTTACACTTTACAAAGTCGTCCCATGGGCCAGACTGGACCCTCTGGTGGGCTGCTTTTGGCCCGTGGTCCGCATGTTTCCCACCCCTACTGCAGACGCATGCATGCACATACAAGCAGTCACACTAACACAGGCTATTCTTGAGCTGGCGAGAGTTCCCACCTTCAAATTCACCTTGGACTCCTCCGTGGTGATGATTGAACAGACACTCCGACTCCAGCTGACCTCCGGAAGCTTTGTTGTTTCCTCCCTGATTCATTACACTCACATTCCCACAATAGGCGCTACGTGCTCTGCTTGCAGCCATTCAAATTCTAAAAGGCGAAGTTGAGACTTGTGGCCCGCCTGTCCCTGGAGAGATGCAAAGAACAAACATAAATCTTGTAAATGTACTTGATCCCTGCCAGAGGCGTTGTTGTGCATTAAGACCACAGTGTTGGCAGTGAGTTTATGTGTGGGATAAGAATGAAAAGGATAGTTGTATAGCAGAGAATCACTCCAACAATAAATATTCTAAAGGTCCCCGATGTCCTTGGAAATGCTTATTTGCAGTTAATTTGTGTTTATTTGTTCTACATTCAGCTATGTGAAGGATCAATGAATGGGCTATTTTTTGAACCTGATGTGGCTCGGGGAAGTGAATGAGTAATACTAAACAACTGTGTTGGCGCCAGTTAGCGAAACACCAGAGCACCCCCTCATGCTCCATTATAGATGAACGGTGGCCAACAATGGACACACTCTGGATTTACTGGGCAGCGCCGAGTCATGTGTGTAAATGAATACAAAACAGCAGGGTGGAAACAAATGTGTGACTTTGGACATGCTGCTGCTTTAACAGAAACTTCCCGCTGGGGGATAATACATGACTATGGGGTCTGATTGTATTCAATTAGATATCACATGAAGAGATATGTCAATTTAATGCCTGTTGTTGGCTAGAATGTAAGCAGGAAACCACTCTAGGCCTTTGGGTGCTTATGATGTGAAATGGCCTCTTATTATACCCTGGGAATACAATGAAGCTTAAGCATGCCAAACAGGACATAAAGTACTATGGAATCAGCTGCATTTTTTGTTGTGTTCATTGTATTCTTCACGTAATATGCCTTTCGTGGCATCAGGCATTAAAATGAACAAGAAATTGAAGAAAACAAGGGTGGTCTAAACTTTTTTTTCTTCCATGAAACTGAAACTTTTGCTGACTTGAATGTTCTTTTTCATAGACTTGATAACTTGTGTTTATCTACCGTGGGATTTGGGTCATGGTTCCTCGTGTTTCTCTTCCTCCGAAGTCTTGCCAGACAAACTCTGCTCTTGGTTTTGTGCTCTCTGGTGTTTTTAGCTCCCAGTCTAACCTCGACCTTCACTCTGCTTCAGCTTTTAGTCTCACCATCACTCCAGCCTCCGACTCATCACACCACACTCCACACTCGGCCTTATTCAATGTCCAAACGGTCAGTCAGCCACTCACCGATCCTCACAGCACGCTCAGAGCTGCCAGTCAAACAGCACCCACCTCATGGTTTCCCACCTTGCTGCAGCCTCCGTACTCTGGATTCGATCTCCCACCACTTCACAAGACTTTTTTACAATACAAGCTTTAACATGTATGGTGCATTTCATCCAGAAATCTCACTGCTATGGTTTGTAGTTTTGCATTGTATGTTGTGTTTGTTCTTTTATGCATCATTTTTGCATTTTATTGCTATTTTGTACTCTCTGCTATTATGTTTTCTGTCTCTCTTTTGGTGTTTTTTGCTTTTGTTCCAGCCTGCCAAGTGAAAATCTGGTATGATACATCTAATAATGACATTTACTTGAGCAGAATACTGTCCATGTAGAATAAATAATGAAAGAGTGAATTTTAAAACTGTTCCCATTGGGCAGGAGATACGATAGCTCATTAAAGTCGCTGTCTGGTTGCTGATGTAACTCCTTAAAACTCATCCTTGTGCAACAATATTGCATATCTTGATTTTTTTTCAATGAAAATAATAATAGTAATGATCCAGAAAGGTTTTTTACATTTGTTACATATGAAAACCTGAAAATCTGTGTTTTTGAGGTGAAAATACCAGACATAATGTCACAATGTACAAACAAAAGTTGATTATCTCCTCAATTTTCGCCACTTTTCCTGATCACAATTTTATGTGACATTACCACGGCAAACAAACAGCATCAATATTAATAACAACTGTCTCCTTAATCATTCATTCATCCAGCTATTGAATTTATTTGGCTGAAATACTAACCAGCTTGTGCGCTGCTTTCACACTCTGTGCTACTTGTTGTGGTCATTTTCTCCTGTAAAATAAAAATGGCTCGGATTGAAGTGTTACAAAGAAAAAGAAGAAGTGATAGTAGCACATTTTAAGGCATGCAGAAAAATATCCAAGTTTGAATGTGGTGCACTTCAATGGAGCTTCATCTAATGGTGCTGCTGAGAAACCGCCATTCCTTGTGCAACATCTTTTCCTTAGTACTCTCCTGGGCACAAACGAAATACCAGGCATTCTGGAAATAATGACATGGCTCGCATGCTAAGTGTCACTGAAATATGTCAGCCTCTAACGACCAGGCCCTTCTGTGCAAGTACAGCTACAATATGTCTCTCTGATAGTTGTTACGCCTGAGCGGGCCGCACTAAAAATGAATTACCAAGACACTTTTTTTTGCCATCAAACGGGTCATAACTACTCGTGGCTGAAAAACGTGCACGTGCCGCATCACAAGCAACAGTTGAGTTAATTCACATCATCAGAAATAGAAGAAGGCGAGTTGAACAACATTCGCATGACTGCTCCGTTCCTTGGCAAAACGGGTGCGAGTGCTCGGCGTGGGAGACGAGACTCAGTGTTCCCACAAGAAATTCCATAATTCAGTGTTTCGCAGTCGGTGGTGTGACACTATCTTCGGCGCTGCTCCAAACGACTCGAGACTCAAAGACGTTCATTACCTCGATTCGAGCGCGCTCACCAAGCCATTCTGTGCCACTTGTGCGTTTTGTGTCGTTGATGGGGGTCAGTGTCATGTTGAGAGATTTCATCGGTATGCTGAAGATTCACGGCAGAAGGTCTATTATAGTGAGTGGCTTTTTATTCATCGGCGAAAGACCTGCTGTCTTATATGTAGAGTGAATTTTAAACCGTACGAACAACTGTGATCCTCAGCTGTGTAAAAACTGACAGGTTCTGGGCTCAATTCCCACCATATGTTAAATATATCTGCGCCCGTGATACAGTACTTTGGGTAAATTGCATCAGAAAATGCTTTTTTTTTTCCTATTAAAATTCCACTTACACTCAGAGAACACATTGAATGAAAAGTCATTTGCTTCTCGTTGGGGTTGCAGGCGCTGAAAGGGAATTCATTTTACTCGGAGTTATAGGTTGGCTTGAATTAAAACACCCAAAGCAGATGGGTTTCCTAAGATTATAACATATAAAAATGTCCTTTTTTTCAGAAACTTATAAGCAGCAGAAGCAGCATCCGCCGACTTACTTAAGAGGCTTTCCCCCCACAAAGCCAAGCATTACCACAGTTGCCTTAATATATTTCCTCTCATATTCCAGTGTCATTAGTTGAAGCCTCAGTAATAAGCCATGTGATATATCCCCCTTAGTTGCAGACCTTGGCATGCAAATGAGAAGTGGCACTGGGGGGTGGGGGTATTGTGCGTCTGAATTTATCTGAACTGATCAGAAACACAATTATGCCTTGCTCGCTCATAATAAACCACAGTTAAGTGGGTTGGAGAATTCATTTATTTACATTAACTCTGTCGCCAGTCGACAGTAATAGATGCCTTTCATTAATGAATGAAGGATTTTCAATGGCCCCAGCTCTCTTGTTCTGAGGCCTTTAGAAGAAGAAGAAAAGCGAGGGATCATTGAAAAAAGAGAGAGAAAACAATTGATAAATGAAAACTTTTAGAGAGATTGTATTGAGCGAGTCAGAGAATACTGCCAAGAAACAAATTGCCAACAGAAATCCAAAGCCCATTACCTTTCTTTTTGCTCTCTCTCTTTATGTCTTCCACACATGCATACAAACACACAAACCTATTCATGTTCTAACCCTTTAGTAGTCTGTCTAATTGAGGAAAAAAAAAATCCACTGATTTCTTTTCCTTGCTAATTTTAAGAACATAAAAAATGGATTGCTCCCAGTAGCTGACGTGAAATGAATGTCTTTGGTAATGGGCATCTATTAATAAAATGAAATGTGTGGCCCGGAATATACGTCTGCACATATACATGCAAAGTTGTGCCATGGCCAGAGGCCTCAGCATTGCCCATCATTCTCTCCACTGGCCTGCTGTTACAGACAGATGTCGCCTTATCTCGGCTCCTGCCAGACATTTCCCTGCACCGCCGCCACACTGGCTGCCCCCTTACTAGGCACTAATCTCCGATTTGAATTAAAACATAATTGGGAATCATGAATCATTAATTTTTTTTTTCCACGGACAGCGCAGGCAATGCCCTGTCAAGTTGATGCACTGCCTCCCTTTGTGTATTTATTAAAAGCTCCTTTTCGGCGCTGGACGCAGCCTGCGATGTACATATGGCAGAGACAGAGTGGGTGGGCTTGGACGCTGCAACCAAAGTCTTAGTTAATGGTGATTCACATGCCCCAGTGTAACAGTTACCTTGACATTGGCTTATGAAGTACTGCATGGCTGTCTGAGCTCATATCAGCATGTATTATATATGGATCATCCAAGGTGAATAACTCTTACATGTGCTGCGCTGTTAACACAGGACTGCCGTAATGTTCTGAGTACACTCTAGCAAAGTGGTAATATGAGAACAGACGAGACGCGTCTGCTGGATTAATTCCACTTGGGTTGTTTCTTGGTCATCCATTCCATGCAGTTACAGTGCAGGAACAATCAACATCAGCTCACCGCTTTAAAATTCTACATTTTATATTATGTATGAAAAGTCGATGAATATTAATTACAAAGAAGTAAAGAAAAATCAGTTCTTTTCACTCTTGATGATGTGTAAAAGAGGGCGAATTCTGGAAATCTATTCCTTGTATACGCCTGCAGCTAAAAGTGTTCATTCGCTTTTTGAACTTCTCCGAGAATCGCACCTTTCTTGCCTCCCACCCCCTGCATAAAATGCTGCAACCGCTCCGAGTGTGGTTTTCATGATCTCAAGGATCACAAAGCGTTCTTAACAGTGAGTTCTTTCTGTGCACCGTTCAGGACTTTAAGTGAAAATTAATGACGTGGTAAATGAGCAGAAAGGCGCACCAGTGTCACATACTGAAGCTTAATGTCAAGTTGTATCATTTCTGTAATATTACAGATACAGTGTGCTGTCATGGCTCTCGAACCGCTGATCTGTGTCACAGATGAAGTTGGTCTTTCATGTCTTTAAGCTGAGCGACATGGTGGAGCAGTTCTCGGAGAACTAACTGCTTTCCGTATGGTTTTGATCAGCTACTAAAGTGGCAGTGGGCTGGATTTGAAAATTACAGTAGCTAGTAAAGATTCACAAACCCTCAAGAAAATATTACCCTTTGGCCTGTGAAATAGAGCCAAGCTGCCTTGCTTTATTTGATGAAAACAAGGTATAATTCTATAGCTTGCATCTTCTGAAAGAACCTGTATGATGCTTGAAAAGCGACGGCATAAAAAGAAAACACATTGATTCCCTCATCAGCAGGTGTGCATTGATGTTGCTATTATTAATACTTCTTTAAGAACTCCCTTCATAAATGGAACAGAGTCAGCTGTCGCTCTGAAAATACCTCCGCCTTTCAATTAATATAAAAGTGAAATTTTATATATGTATGTATATATATTTCCCAGCGTTAGACAGCACGGGTGTGATTATTGGCTTAGAGAGTGTAGGTGGGCCTGTGAAGAATACCATAATCTTAGTCAGTACTGACTCATATGCCCCAAAGTGAAAGCTGCCCTGACTTCACTTCATGAAGTAGGGCACAGGCGTCTTGGTTTTTGCAAAGCAAATGATGTATTCGATATGCAATGACAACATGCACTGTGCAGATAACAAGGTTCCTTCAAGGTGGGTGCGTCTGCGCGAGAGCGGCGCCGAGAAGGAGAGCTTGTGTAAATGTGCTGTTTTTATGATGTATTGGAGATGCAAATGAACACATGTTCAGTTCAGGTAAGCAGATGGTATAGAAAGGAGGGAAAAAAGACGAGAGAGAGAGATGAACATATTTGCAAAAAATATACCTCGAGGAATCAGAGTATGTTTTGTGCACAGGATTTCTAACGTCTATGTTTATAGCTCCCTGCCAGCTCCAATGTATAATATCTCAATTTAATCCAACTATGATCTACTAAAAATTGTCTATTACAGTGACACCGCTATCAAAGGTGAGGCTGCATTTGCAGAAAAAAGCTTACATTTGCAGACATTTGAAGACAAACAAGCTTAAAAATCATTGCTTTGTTTCTACACTCACATCTAGCTCTGAGGATTAGCATCCACCAAATGGCATATGCTATAAAAAATACAGTAGAACCTTCAGGCTTGCATTCGGCTACCTATTCTGTGTCTCTGCACAAAATTTTAAAACCCACATAATGAACTTTAATGAGCCATTCATTTTGTTTTCATATCCTATTATTTCCTCTCACCTTGAGGTCACTTTTTTTTCATCAGTGCACCACAGCTCCCACCTGGACCTTTCAGAGACCGTTTTCGCAATTTGTCGAAAGCAAAGCGCTCGGTTTGATTGGTTCAGGGATGTCTAACTGGTCCACCTTCAATTGAAATCCCCGAACAATACAATTTGCATGTTATCCATAATAGTAGGATCAATATTTATTATTATGAAAAGTGCTTTCTAGGCTCTACTAGGTAGAGAATCAAATGTCTCTGCCAGTATTTCCATTGAACCGCCACCAGTGAGACTACACAATGGCCCATTTAATGTAAATAGCGGAGAGCATTTTTAGGGGTTTTGGAGAAAAATCAAGCAAAGCCTAAAGAGATGTCAAACAAAGTGTGAAGTTGTGACTGGAGCAATTGATAGCAGATCCAAATCAGGTTACACATGTAAAAAAAAAAAAAGAATTTGCAAGAACACAACAGAAGTTTTCCCTTTAAATATGATATTTTAACTATATTATCCACGTTTAAAGCCAACATACCGAATTATGTGACCTAAATATGTAGTTGGCAGCGGCAATTGATGGGACTCAGAAACACATCTACAATTTAATCAAATGTTCCTTGTATCATTTCTGACAGGTAAGTGTCCATAAGTCGGCAGCGGCGATTTGTAGTAGTGATGCCATGCCGCTATTTCACAATGATATGGAAATCTTTCACCCTTTGATGTGCAGCGTGGGTCAGGTGATACGTCTTCTATTGGATTTGGGTTACTTCTGGCCCATGTTGTGCATCAAAGGGTTGTCCAGACTATAAGCCGCATCACTGCCAGAATCTAATCAGGTGGTCCTTGTGTCATTTCTGACCTTCCCTGAAAATTTCATCCAAATCTGTTAATCAGACAGACAGACAGACAGACAGACAGACAGACAGACAAATGCCAATCACCTCAATACTCCGCTGCGTTCCTTGGCAGGGCAATAATATTAGCTAATAGCGTCTTTTTATTTAGTTTTATTCACATTTGCTGTAAAGCAACGGGGACAGATTAACATGAAATTTCTTGAAGATGAGTGACAGAGTGCATTCAAAAGGTTAAACCTGCATTCTTCTTAAGAGCCAGCAGGGGGCGACTCTTCTAGATGCAAAAATAAGTCTGATTGTAGCAAAAAAGACCAGACTTCTCACTTAATTTATTACCTCAGCAAACATATTTCTAATGAGTTTATGGTCTAAATCACTAGTTTTAAATCCCCTTTAATTCAGCATGATGTTTATTTTGGAAATAAGGGTCCCACTTAGAGGAAAATAGATGAAGCAAGGTATGTTATAGAGCCAAATGCCAAACTCAAGGATTCAAAACTGTTGTTGACAAACCAATGGGTGACGATAGAGTGACTAAAACCATCTTTGCCATACAGTTTGTAGATTTAGTTACGAGAGACACAACATCTAATTGTTTTTTTTTTTTTTAATTTCCATGGGACCAATTGATTGGTTGGAAAGCTACAATTTTAACCAATCAAGATTCTGTTACTGCATTCTTCTAAATTTGCAACTTTGCAATAGTCTGACAGTTTTCAGATTAAATTCTGAAATAATCACTAAGCTGCCCAAAATTATACATTCTGAACGTGACAATTCCATTTTAATCTCCCAATGTTTTGAATGTGGGCCACTCAGGCTCAAAGTCACCCCATTCTCTTATCAGTTTACCCCTCAAAAAGTCTGTACACCTCCCAGTGCTGCCAAAAAGAGTCTGTACACACCATTTCTTAAAACACGTATGCCATTCCATTATACTAATCACCATTCCATTACGTTAATCCCATTTTCCAAATTTTGCTCTAGTTGAAGAGATAAGTGAGGAGACATGATTGCATTAGCGCAATGTATTCGTGAAAGTTTTAAATTAAAGGTGTTTTTTTTTTAGTGGGCATAGTTCTATAAATTCTGGGAGAAACTGTCCCCTCAAATCAATAATTGAGTGACTTGTGGAGAAGCAGAGCTAGCCAGAGGACATGTGGACAAAAGGAAGAAAACATCCAACTCGGAGGTTGAGGTCTATTCTGAGCCACGGGCATGCTGTTGATGAAAACTTCAACTTTTCCCCCTCAAATGAAGCCTTTTCACTTTTAAATAGTTTACTGTAACTTCCAACTTTCAGGTGCTTCAGGTACAAACATTCAGCGAGACAAGCCCATCTTCCCTCATACCTTTTTTTCTCTCAGGCTCTGCTCCAGTTGTCATGGCTTTTACAGTTTTCTATTTTTCCTCATTTTTCTTCCCTGCTCTTGTTTTGTTGTACTCGCAGCTTACTGCTTACATGGAAGAATAAGTGTTTCACCAAAGCCATGCCCATGGCCTGTTGGATTAAAGGTACTGTGCTGAACAAGACGGGAATTTATGTATTTCCTATTTGTTTTTGACACTTTTGCTATTTTGCGCTTGTAATCCCTGAAAAGTTCCCCCACTGTAGTCTGAAACGCACCTCAAACAGGTCACTTGATATTTGCCGACACAAATTACCGCGTGTTCAAGAGCTACGGATAAAAGGACAACCTATTTTGATCCTTTATGTTTCCTCAAGTCAGCACCTGACTGAAGTCGTAGCGAGTTTGATTTAGCCTTCAGAAGCAAATGTTTTACTTGAATCCAGGGGATGCCTGCTCACATTCCTGTAAAAACACTCAAGCACCTTGCTTTTTCTCTTTTACTAGTCTCTCGCTGGGTCTCTTTGCAGTGAAAAAAACACTTTCTCACGTGGAATCTTTCGATATTTTAATTTATGTGAAGTCGCTTTTACGGTGCAGCTGAAATGTTGATGGTAACTGCCGCAGAATCAGGAGCATAAAATCTCTTTTAATGCTACATGGTCCCATTTGTTCCCGTCAATGTATAAATCCAAGCAACACATGAGGAAGCAGCACTAAACAAGGAGGAAGTGCAGTGTTTTTGTAGGAGTGACAGCAAACATCTTTTGGATATTTGTCAAGATCAGAGGTGTCCATTTTTTTGTCGCTTTGTAATTTTTTTTGTCTAATTATTGTATCTCTTTTGTTTTGCTTCGTGTCTCATTTTGTTTCTCGCTTTTGTCATTTTTTCTGATTCATTGTTTGTCTCATGTTTTTGTCATTTTGTCTCGTTTTTGTCATTTTGTGTTTCCTTTTTGTCTCTTTCTCTTGTGTTTTTTGTCTTGTTTTTGTCATTTAGTGTTTTGCTTTATTCATTGTTCTGTGTATCGTTTTGTCTTGTGTTTTTGGTCTCGCTTGTGTTATCTATTTTTTGGTGTTTTGTTTTTTACTTGTCATTTTTTGTCTTTTTGTCATTTGTCCATTTTTTGTCGCTTTTTGTCTAATTTTTTGTCTCATTTTGTTTTGTGTCGTTCTCATTTTGTGTCTCGTTTTTGTCGTTTTGTGTCTCGTTTCTGTAGTATTTTGTCTTGTTTTTGTTGTGTTTTTGTTCTTTTTTGTCTGACTTCTGTTGTTTTGATCATAAAGTGAAATACTATATCATTCAGTCCCAGATTCCTGTGACTAAATGTTTTGTCTCTTTGTTGACACCCTGTCATCTGGAAGTTGTAATGTGTAAATGAACTGAGGCATAATTTTGTCTTGAGAAATTTCAGATTGTTTATGATTTTTTGTAAAGAGATAATTCCTTAAATGTGAACATTTTCAAAACCTACCCCTTTGTAATAAAACGAAGGAAAGATTTGGCATTGTGATTATTTATAGATTATTATGCTGTGCTTTTACTGGTCCGGCCCACTTGAGATCAAACTGGGCTGAATGTGGCCCCTGAACTAAAATGAGATTTTCCTTTTTTATGCCTCCAAATGGAGAAAAAAAGAGAAAGAAATGCATAGAGAGGATCACTGAAGCACACTCTCTCCTCTCTTTCTATCTCTCAAACACCAACACAAGTCAAATGCCAGCATGGAGTGTTGGTCAATAAGATATGACATCCGTGTTGTCAGTGTTTGCGGAGGCCCTGTCAGAAACGATGCCTCGCCGACGCAGATGAGAGCACGTGACTCGCCGACTTGTGGGCTATTTGTCATCCCAAAAGCGACAGGGTCAGAGGGGGGGATGGTGTAAGATCATCTGCGCTCTTGCGTCTGTAAACATTGCCCGTTTCATGTGTCTTTATGTAAGCATGAGTTCCTTGTCAGGATAGACGGGACTGAAAAGAAACAAGTGGTGAGCCTCTACATTCACCCTAAAGGTAGAAACGAGTCGACTGAAGGTTGGTGCAACTTTTCTGCAAGTTGGAAATGACTTCATTTGAAGATGGTGGCGCCAGTAAGGAAGACAAACGGTCAGGACAATAGCTCTTGTCTTTACTGCTTTTCTTGCTTCCACCTCTGTGCAGCAAAGGAGAGACCCAGTTCTGGGAATTAAGCCAAGCTGCTGTGGGCACCGAAAATGTGACAGTCGTCTCACGTGAATGATGTACAGTACAGTCAGACTTCCCCACCCCCCCGTATCGTCATGGCAACACTGATGAATTCTGGCCAGTGTTTGAATACAACGTGCATGTAGGTCAGAGGCCTTGGGATCTTTCTCTTTTTTAACACTGCATATCCGTGCACTGCAGATCAGGAGTGGGGAGAAATAAAAATGCGACACCATGCCACCCCCCCCCCACACACACACACACACACCCCCCTTTTCACACTCATTACAAGCCATCCGATCTGTGTCACACATGAGGGGGCAAAAATCAGAACTGGGACAGCTTGAGTCGCAGAGCTAACGTCGACTCGGATGGAGGCGGCAGGTGACAGTGGCTTGTTTTAGGTCGTTTACAAGCTGCGGGCATCTTATATGCCTGCTAGAGAGGCTTTAAGGCCCGCTTCAGCTCCAATAACCTCGGCTTGGAAATGATCTGACAAGTTTTTGAGTGGTGAAGTCCCTTTCCGAGTGATTTGTGTTAAAATTGGCAGCAAAAGCAGAAGGCAGGATTCTGTTAAGCGCTGCGCCGAGAATGCTATTTTGTAGCTTTGACTGTGTATTTTGAGGAATATGCGTGTGAAATTTCACATTTTTCAGAATTTCACAAGTTTTTGCAGACTTTTCATTATCCCTCCACGGTACGTCTCTTTCCATCTCCTGGCTGACTCATATCCGTTTGATTTTACCGCTGAGAAAATTGCAATAAACGTGGGAGGCATCGTCCAGGTGGAGGAACACCCCCGCTCCATACCCCCTCCCACCGCTCCTTTCAGGTAATTTATTTTCCTTTGCATACAAAATGTGCCACTCCAAGAGAAATATCAGTTGCTTTTCAGCTGGCATAAGCCGGGGTTATATTTCACTCTGGTGGGATATTTTATACATAATAATTAGAATTTACAAGGGATCCCAGCCCTTCAACACTTTCTTTTAATAAGACAGTGTTGAGTGAAGTTTAATGTTCTAATGAATGTGATTGAAATGGATGCAAAGCTGGTGGTGGAATGTCAAAACAAGGACTACTGACGAAAATAAACTGTGGGGAATATGAATATAATATGTTTCTATGTAGATCTGTTGGCTTGTACAGTTATGTCACATTTAGTTAGTTTTGTTGGTTTCCAAACAAACACAATGCAGAAAGCTGTTTGTAACAGAACAGGTTTTGAATAGTCCATGAGAGTTGCTTTACATTGAATGGTGGTTGTGTGGGATCTGCAGGCCAAAGACACATGAATGGTTACTGTTGGTTTTTGAGCAATTGTGCATCTGTTACCACTTCTCTCCTGCTCTCTGTGCTCACGTCGTGTATTTTACTAGAGCCAAATTACCAATAAAGCAGTTGTCACATCACTATACATGTGGGTTTTTTCTGTTTCTGTTGGAAGGCAATGAAATGAGAATAAAATCATGACTGAAATGTGTTTAAGACTCTTGAGACCACTTCCGCATGAGTAAAATCCAAATTTTACAACCGCAAAGTCATCTCACAAACTCGTCACACACATATAAGTTTAAGACAATGACTGTGATGCAGTTTTGGCTCTATTTATGTGTAAAATGATGACTTCTAAAGAGAGAAGTGACAAAATGTCTTCGTAGATGAAAGGAGAGGCGAACCTACAGTGAGAAATCAAGACCTCACACTCACAGGGGCAGTACTGGTGATTCTCTTTCATGAAAAGTAGCTAAGGGTCGTCCAAAAGGTCTACACATTTAGAAAAAAAACACAAAAAAGTCCCCAATGCTGCAGTCTGGGCTCAAGGTCCTTTGCTTCAGGTCCTTCCCCCATTCTTCTCCCTACTTTCCTGTCTGCCTCTCAACAATAAAGCTAACAAAAAAGTCAGTTTCAGACTCTCATTCAAGTGTGGAGGCTTGGAGTCGAATTCTGAATTCAATGGCATCTCAAATGGTTCATTCAATGTCAGCATTGGCCTTCAGGATGATGTAAAACTGCAGGTGACCAATTTCTCAACACCTGGACTGCTGATTTTTGTAAATTTGTCCACAAATGTCCACACTAACACAGGCATTTTGTGTTGCATCACAGTACAACCATATCATTCTGCTTAAAAAACAAGTGTGCAGTACCTCTTTTCAGGTTTTCCCACTTCACGGTAGGTCATAAGTGCATGTCATAGTTCACCAAAGTTTGAGTCTATAAAAGCATTTACTTTGTCTCTGAATACATCAGTCCAGGTTTTCCAAGGAATTATATTCATATTGGACAAAACTGCAGACTGAACACAAGTGTCCACACAAGAAGAAGTGTGCCATTTATGAGGTAAGATGGAAACTAAAGGCGTGATCACATCCGTCTCCTGTGGAACTTCACTGTCTCTGTTGACCAACCATGCACATCTATATGGGGGAGAATGAACTGTGAACTGGCAGTCCACGAGTCAGCAGGAGATGTCACAAAAAAGAAGTGTAATGTTGCATCAGATAGTGGAGAATAGCTCAGTCAATGGATGGGTTTCATTCAGGAGACTGTGGTTTGTGGCTTCTGCTTTCCATTAACCACAGTTTACAAGCCGGAACATCCTGTAGAAACCATTTTAAAACAATGACATTACACTTTGAAAAGTGCCACCACTGAGGTTGGGCAGAATATTAACATTTTACCAGGTGAAAGGTTGGTTTGGACTGAAATTTCATGGTTTTGATCTGACACTGAAAGTACCTACTTTGGCATTTGCAGTTGTTGCTTCACAGAATTATCTTTTTATGTGCTTTGTACAAGTGCTTGACCTGTATGTGTTTTTCAATGGCTGATGCAGATTATCTAGAGAGTTGGAAAGCTGATGGCTGACACAAAACACAAATTTAATGTTGTTCTTGGTTTTTAACAGCTCCAATATGTAACCAATCCCCAGTGAGTGAGGGGAACAGTGAAGAGTTATGCTGTCTGGTATAGTTCTGATGAGAACCTAAAATTCCATCGTGAAGTTTTGTGGTATGTAAGGCTGACAGTTACACTTTCTCTCCATCCCACAAGCATCCCAAATGACGAATCTGATAAATGTTTTACGACCTCGGCTCCTCAGGAGGATAAGTAGCGGCTGGGGAGGACATCCACGGAGTAGTTTTTTTTGGGGGCCTGTAAGCTAGTTTAGCTGGTTGCTACATGACAAATCCCAACTAAAAGAACTAACATTTCTCGCTAAAAGGTTTCTTCCATGTAGCCTTACACCCAACTTTGGATTGTTTCCCACCGAGTATTCATTTTTTTGTTTGCCACCCTCTTAAAATAATCATCCTCTGATGCTGTGAATTAATCAACCAATGCTGATTATGTCAAGAGGCCATTTAACTGGCCTACCCTTTAATCGGTCACTACTATAGACTTTGCTGAGTACCCCAGTCTTGGACATCATTAGAGATAAAAACTTTCAGAAGTTTTTGCTACTTTTTACATTTTTTTTGGACTACTTTCTCTTCACCCCCACAGCTCAACTGCGATACGATGAATTTCTGCAACATTTTCTTTTGAACTCTTCAGTATCTAATCCTTTAGTTTGGTTCATTTGCAGTGCACACCGAGCAACCTCGCTGTGACCATGGAGAAGTGGAGCACTCAAGCCGCACTGCAATGTTTTACTTTTCTTTTAAATGGGTGGAGGAATGTGATCTTTAATAACAAGGGCACACCATTCCAAATTGCACAAATTAATTTGAATAAGGAGATGGATGTTGGTGAGCCTGCGGTGAGTCAGACTGGAAAATGAAGAGAGGGCAAAGAGCACTTCTGCTTTTCACTGGACTTGTTTGTGCAACAAAGTGCATGCATGTTTAGCTTTGGACTTCTTTAGACTTGTTGGCAGAGGAAGATTTTTTTCATGTCAATAATACAAAGAATAAAGGAATATGTCTGGGTAAAACTGACCTTCAGTTTCTGAGATTTTCAGCCGAAGCAACTGTCTTTAATTTCTCCATTTAGACTCGCCAGCTATTGCTGATTTTTCTCATCAGTCTCCCAGCTCTGCTATCCTTTTTCTAAATATGACAAGAGGCTCCCTCCTGGTTTGGCTTTCTGTGCGTTTCCCCTACAACTTCTCTCCCCTGGTGACCAACCTTCACAATTTCTCCTTAGATGCCCTCTCCATCCAAATCTCTGGTGGTGGCCTGCCAACCCACAATACAGCCATTCCCCATTTCCAATCACGCAACCTTGTTTGTCCTCTTCCTTCTCACTTGTCATACGTAGCCAACATCCCTGCAGCATCAGTCTCACCATGCGGTCCATTCCGTTTCGCCACTGAAGGTGGAAGTCGTCGTCTAAATTTTAATTGCAACCAGCCAACAACATAATGGAAACTTCTCTCCCTCCCGCGCCATCGTGAAATTTCTCTTTGCTTCTTCTTTTCTGAGCTGTGAACCTGTGCCAGAGTGAAGTGGAGAGGACAATTTGTTCCCTTTCAAAAGCGAATTTTGTTACTGAGAAGGCGAGAGAAAACTTTTTACAAAAGTTTCACACCATGACTCTGCTTTTCTTCTGGGATGAAACGTCTTTTGTAGATATTATGTGATTGCAAACCATAATGAACGAAGCCTTGAGCTTTTTCTTTTGTTTGGAACATTGATCGAATATAATTAAACTTCACTAATGCGGTGTCACATTAATAAGCTTTTGTCTGCTTGCTGACATTTATGGAAATAAGTAGATTTTTTAAAAGAAAGAAAGAAAAAAACAGTTGACTTCAAACATAGCATGAATGTGGATTGAAGTACAATCAATACTTGGTGACATACTGGAATGTCTGCATTTCCATTTTTGATTTTTTAAAGTATTATTTGACATTTGCCTCACTGTAGTAAAGGTTAAGATGATTGATAGCACTCAGTCAATAGCATGAATAAATATGCGTTATTATTGTGTAAATGTGATCGCTAATTGATTTATTTTCTATCGACCATTATGACGATAGTTCATTTAAGAGGAATATTCAAAGAGATTACAACTACATCAAGTGTGAAAGACAATTATTTAGTGCAGTGGCATAATCAAAGCCTACTTTAGAAACTATTTGACCATCATTTGTGCCCATTATTCCATTTAGCACTGCCTTGCATAGCCTACCATTTAGGAGACTCCATTCAAGTGCTTGAATGGCCTCTAATAACTAGCAATCAAGCTCTTTTATTGTGTCTGCAGTGCAATAAAATAGGATTGTGAGGCAGAGATGCTTTTGTTTACTATGGAAGATAGCATAGGGATATGAAAAGTAGCTTTCTAAGGACTCAACAAATGAAAAAAAAAAGGTCAAAAGGTCACAATTTTGTTCACAGATATCTTCAGGTGTTCCACAGATGAGAAATAAAGTTATAAAATTTGTGCATCAACATCGCTTGCAAGGAAATGGTACTGGATGAAGCTTGCAGTGTCTCCTAACTCTAATCCCTCCCTGCCAATGATTTGTTAATGCCCTTTGGCAGCAGTTTCAATAAATGATGACCCACTCAAATTTTTCGGACAACTTCAGTGAGGCGCGATACAGAAGGACACAGAGGCAGTTTTGCTCCATGGCATCTGGAAGTCCAAAAACAACCAAAAAAATAAAGCTTCATCTTAACAATAGGGTCCTAATGTTCAGCATCAAAGCTGATCTGACCTTGAAATTAAACAGAAAGATCAATCGATCATGGTTGGGTGATGTGTTTCAAATGGATTCACACAGCACCCAAAGGTTGAATTTAGGATGAGAACATGTTGTCAAAGGGAGGGAACAATGTGGGGAGCTCACTGTGGCTTTATGTACCACAGATGATAATGAATAGGGTTGTAGTGACCAACTATTGTAAAAGATCTGTCAACTATTCATTAACGAAACTACTAACTAATTCTTCAGATGACCAATTGCAGAATTGCTAAGTGGTTTTTACTGAACTATAGCTCTAAAATTTGTCTTTAGTTTTGTTTTTCGGTATTTGCAAATTAACAAGAACTGAGAAGAGACGTTTATTGTGTACTTGAGCAATACAGCTAAGGGTGGTTTGTCAAGGTTTGTAAGAAATACTTCAGAAAAAGTTTCCAATACGTAGCAGACACAAGACAGAAAGGCCTGATGAAGAGTATATACACTGCTGTAGCTACATGTCTTTTTTCAACAGGAGGCCAATAATCCTGGAGTTTCTATAACTTAATGGTGACTTGTATCAAGGTCAGCATACTCTTTGGCTGCACTTCATCAACCAAACACTAAGCTGCTATTGTTGACTCAGAACAGCAACGACTGCTTGATGTCGCCAGTAAGCATTCCAATTATTCTATCCATTTCCCACTGTAAATGTGGTTTCACAAAAGCCCTCCACGATGATTAGGGCTGGTGGGCTACAAGACTCGTCATTATTTTTGCTTCATCGAGTGCTCCTCCAGTTTTCCTGAGATCAGAAGTACACCTTCGGTCCATTCACGGTGTCTAACCACACATTGCAAGAAGTTAGTCCACGCGTTTATATAAATACTTATAATTACAGTGATTTGCATCAAACAGTAACCCATTAGTACAGTTAACGAGAAAAACATGACGGCATCTCCAGCTAATTGACAATTCAATTTCTCTGCAACTAAGTTGGTCGTTGATTGCTGTGGGCTACACTGATTGTTTGCTGCACAGCTAATGCAAATAATTAGCTGAAATTGTCTAGAAATAGCATGAATTTCGATACAGCAAGACAATATCTTTAAGGATATGTAAGAAATCAAGAAGGTGATAAAACCAACACTACAACTTATAGAAAAATACCAAAAAAAGACAGATTTCATAATAAATGATGCACATTTTCCAGTGTTTAGAGTGATCAGGTGTTACGGCCACCAGTATTGGTGTGCCGTTTTGTTTTGAGGTGGTGTCCTGTTGGGCCTTTGTGTGGGAGAAATTTATGTGTGGGTTCAGCTGTGGTTTTTGCAGAGTCTTTGGAACCCCAGCTGTCAGTCATTTCAGCTGATGACACAGAGCTGATGACGACTTGCACTGCGATCTGGCTCTCCCCGTCCTTCGACCTTCCAGATTGGGCCACCCTCCAGCTCCTCCTCCTCGGACCAATCAGAGGCAGCCAGGCACCACACCTGCAAACTATATAGCTGCCACCATGCCATTAGTCGAGGTGGCTGGTGGTTAAGACCAGTCCACCCTGGTGCCTCTTTGTATTGTGGCTCTGTGTATTGCTTCGGTTTGTAAGCACTTGTGATGGGTGCTACAGCCAAGTTCGACCTTCTGTTGGCGGCTTTAGTTTAGTGTGGAGCCCTATGTCTCAGTGGAGACTGAGGCTCCAATTCGTAGTCTGCCCACTGTGTGTAGGAGCCACTTAGCATTCTGAGCATTCGTGAACTGTGTGTTCAGTATGTATACTTATTCAGAGGCACCAGTTTTGTTTAGTTCGTTTGTACACCCTTTGTATTAGTTTTTGTTCCTGGTGGTGGGTGTTGCTCCTGTAGTTCAGTTTGGCTAGGGAGTTTAGTTGTTTTCTTTGTGTTAGCTTAGTTACAAACTCTGTTAGCCCTCGTTATGTTTTATTCTGTTCTCTGTTTTAGCAACACCCACCAGTCTTGTGTTTCATTGTCACTTTTACGCTCCTTTGCTATTAAGCAATAAATCCCTTAACCTAAACCAATAACAACTGGTATTTTTGTTGCATCCAGCCAACCCCTAGTGGTTGGATCGTAACATCAGTGTCCACAATTACTATTATATTTAGGAGTATCACCCAGGATTTCCCTGAGTGAGGACTGCTTTTTTCAATTAAAGGCTCTAAAAATGTAAAACGGCAACCATATTGATATAATGATTAATAATCACTTATTGTACAAACTGTAACAGTGGACAGTTTAGAGATTTCACAGAGTACACCATTTATTTCATTCTCTAATTTCATAGGAAGTTGTTGCAGGCAAACATTCATCACTTGAATTCCAAATAGTTTGACCTCTAATTCTCAGTCTGCAAACTGAATATTTGCATTCAGAGTAAAAAAATAAATATTTTAAACTGGAAAATATATCCACTATTCTTCAATTGGGCATTCTGGGACTTATTATTGTCGTGGGGTTATGATATGTCAAACATGTGAGGAATTTGATGAAATGACAGCATGCATTTTTAAATGATGGCTAGAGAAAAACAGTGAATATAGCTGATAAATGTAGCAGGCATGAGCTTCTCCCTGTGGTTCAAATACCTCTGATGATTGGAAATATTCCTTATTACGTTGAGAGGAGGATAAAAATTTATGCACCATCTTCCAGAAAATTCACTGATGAAGTACTAAGACTCATCATATGTGGGGAAAAAATCCAGTTTCTCAGACATGATTACGAAAGACTTATTTTATTTATCTGATAACAAGCAGGTTCCATCTTAAAAAAAAATGTATTAATTTCTACGCCAAGCAGATTGAAACCTCACTGTGAGCCACTTAAGCTGCGTTTGTGCTCCATTTTTCTTCAGATTTATGATTACCTGTATGAATAAGTATTTCATCAGGAACCGTTTTTTTTCCTGCTCATCTGAGCCTCGGAAAGGCCTTGATTTGTGACTGGCTGCGCGTAATGACACGAGCAGAAGATGAAGTCGCATTACAGCTGTCTGCCCGGATCGTTTGTCATCGGAATGGCGCCATTAACAAAATCCGGGCAGGTATCAGTCACCTGGCAGAGGCGTTTTCATCCTCGCAGTGACACTAGTGTGTCTGTGGCCGTCTAATGTATTGGAGGATTAAAAAACAAGATCCTCAAAAAGTGCGTGTGTTTACAGAAGACACATGGGAAGCAAGAACTCCAAACGGGAAATATGGTTTCCACTCTTTAGAAAATCTGACTTTGCTTCCTTACAAGGAAAACACACAGTGTTCCCATCATTAATTAAAGTCCCCACAATGTCTGAACTCCTGTCTCCTCATAAGTTATCCATCGGGTGCTGACCGAGAGTTGAAACGTGGCACAGCACTGAATAAATCATAGGAAAAGAGAGAGAGAAAAAAAGTGGAAGCAGTACTTGTTTTTCATTTTATCTTGTGTGAATAACAAGACCTGGGCACCTGCTGGAATTATTCATGCCGCACTGTGCCTTCTCCTCCCTGCAAGAAGCCATTGCGAGGATCATGGCAGGTATCAGTCACTCGCTCATGGCATTTTCATCTTCTCTGTGACATGAGATTGTGTGGGTGTGACACCACACTGATGTATTAGGAGCGATTGCAGCTGGGCTTTAACTGTTCACAAGGCGATTTTGAAAGAAATCTTTCTTACCAGAGGCGGAATTTTCCTCAAGTTATATCAACCCGGAAAAAAAAAAAGAAAAGAAAAGAAAAAGAAAGGTCATGTTGCCTTCAGGTGTGTTGCCCCCTTTAAATGCTACCTTTCCCTGCATGTGCTTGGCGAGATTGGAATGGACAGGTCTTTTCTCACATCCCTGGCATTCTATTTTAAATGAAACTACGCATGCCAAGGTTTCTGCCAGCAACACATAAAGTTACACAAAAATATAGCTGACAGGGAAATGTGGATAATAAAGATTTCTAGACAGTGATGTAATTGATGCTAACATAACTAAATGTCAGATTTAATTCAATTTTCAGTGCCAGCATGACAACAGGTGAGACTTGGTTCTATTTGTAGCTTTTTAAAAGAGATGCGTGCGAATATATCTGTTGTCAATCCGTGCAGTTTTCATCGGCTTCACAATGACTCCTAGAAACTCGGCCGTTCACTTTTTCAGTTTTATCTTTCCACCTGATGAATATATTGGCTCCAGTCACTTTCACTTATGCAAAGAAAGCCTGGACGGCTGTATGAAAGTATGAAAGTCAGTGCAGCAAAACCAGAGATATTGTCTTTTTCCACTCCGCACATTCATCTTCCTTGTCAGATGCTGGATCCTACATTACCCACAACACAACTCAACCATTGACAGTTCCATCAGAGGCTTGTGTGTGCTAGTAGCGGCTAATGTAGCCCCAGGCTGCTAACCTCAAGCTGACATGAGGAGAATTTTGAAACTTGTGGTCCAACTGACTCAAGAGGCAATTTATTCCCCTGTATATACAAAGCACACAAACCTGCTACATGATTTGGAACAACATGAAGAATACAGAGGCATTCAAGATGCAGGCATTTTCCATGGTTCACCATAGTGTGGGTCTATTTGTCCTCATACAAAGGAAAATAATTGGGAATCAGAACCTACTGTTCTTATTTGATGTTCTACATTGATGTAAGAGACCACCTCTTACAAGATGACACTGATTGTTATGGTGAACCTTAAACTAATCATGCAGATATTGTGTAGCTTCCCCTCCTGTTGTCAAACCATCTCTGGGGTTTGGACACAGGACTGCTGTGGGAGTTCTGTGGTGTCTGGGACTGCAATGGCGGTTGCAGGGTCAGACATTCATGGACTGGACTTCTTCCGGTCCCCATGAATCAAAATTCAGATTTTCGGAGTTTGGAAGCGGAGTCAATGCCTTAGTTTCTTAGACATGTTACTGAAGGTAACAGTTTTTGCAGTGTTAGAGGACTCATTGCACTGCTGGGAGAGTCCACTGCCATCATGTGTTTGGTCTAGAACAATGTTAAATTCGGTGGTATGTGCCATAGTAGCATCCACATGAATGCCTGGACCCACGGTTTTCCACTATTCGAACAAGATGAGACAGCACTTTCTATCACCATCATCAGAGCATCAGATAAGAGAATATGTTTTGGAAGCATTCTGTGTGCTGAAAATCAATATGAAGAACCACTGAAGCTGTCCTGGAGGACTATGGGAGCTCAAAGTTTCACGAGGACACTTGAACTTGAGGTTTTATTGTATTTGGCAGTCGTACGTCTAGGACTTATGTTGATATAAATTGAACCATCAGCCTCTGATGTACTACCACTGACATCTTGCTTGAACATGAGAATTTCTGCACACAAAATCCTTCTCAAACATTCACCATGTGCTTTAGTTCTTTAGTCATAGTGAAAATAATAATAATCATCTTTCTCAGTAGAGCATTTTTCAAAATACACTTTACAGCACACTTCACAAGGTCACCAGAATAAAACAGACAAGTCAGAAAATCCACAGAATTGAAAAGAAGACTGATTCAAAACACAATTTGATGTGTAAAGACCAAGTAAGTTAAGACGGCAAAAAAGTCTTCTTTTTGTCCAGCAAATAAATGCCGATTCAAAGGAAATCAAACCTCAAGTAAAATCAAGAAATGCTCTCTGATAAAAGTACGCTTTAAAATGCACTTTAAAAGCGGTAGCAAACTCAGTCAATCTGGACTACGAAACAGACAAAAGACAGACAAAGTGTTTGCAGGAAAGTATCAGGTTTGAAGGCTATTTAGTCTCACAGAAGTCTTTGTCATGGTGGCCTGTTTCTGGCTTAACCAGCGTTTTCAGTTTGGAACTGTATGTAGTAAGAGTCACCACCTTCTTGTTTTGCCACAGAAAGAGGCTCCACCTGGTGGCACAACCAGACACTACATCATCCATTGTCTATACACCACTTAATCTGCTGGAGTCTATCCCAGCTGACTCAGGGCGAAGACAGGGGACACTCTGGACAGGTCACCAGTAGTTGGAGTACTGGAAGAAAACACAGGGAGAACATGCAGACATGCAAACTCCATGCAGAAAGAACCCAGGAAGACTGGGAGGTGAATCGGGGATCTTTTTGTTGCAAGGTGAATGTGCTAACCACCAGGCACTACAGACACAGGCAAACATGTATTTTGGACACGGATGTACAGAATACAGATTGTCACTGTCTTTTGGAAATGGAGGAGTACATTCTGACAGTACATCCTGCCCTCTCCGCACTACATATGAGCACATATGAAGAACTATACGGAACCATTCGCTGATCAACTGAAATGGACTGATTTCATTAACTTGAATGGACTTAAAGTGTGTTATGTAGAAAAAAAGATATCACTTTAGGGCTCTGTATTGGCATTCTTATGTCACAAACACAAACGCTGTCTTACCTTTAACACGTTGTAGTTTCCATCCACAGACGGCATCAAAAGAACATCATAAAACCATTGCCATTGACTATCATTCAAGATTTTGCAGTCCCGACCAACACCATTGTTCTCTCTAGACATTGAGTTTGGTATTTCAATGAAGTCTATGTGGAAAATAGTGAACTTATCCTCTAAATCCTGATGAGCGTCAAGCCAATCCTGGGTGGATTGTTAGGCCCAAACATACGCTCAGCAGAAGCTCAGAGACCAAACTGAACCCCGCTCTGCTTAGCAAGATAGAGGTCGACTGGCGCAGGGTTCATTCCAGCACACAACACTCCAAGGCAACCTCAATGGGCCTTTGAACAGCTCAAGGAAGCAACCTGTCACACAGCCTCCCCCATCAGGGGTATGCACATTGTCATCACCCTTGCTGCTGTGCAAAAAGAACGTGGTGACCCAAGGAGAGGCGTTGTTGACAAACCTGCTGCTATCTTAATCTGTCACCATGTTAATCAGTAAACACCAGCATGCCCTTGCTCTTAAGCTATTCTTTCCTTTTGACCTTTCGGGGTTTTTTTTTTTTTTTTTTTTGCTTTAAAACATCCTTACCATAAGACAAAAACACTCAGTGCTTCTCCAAAGGTATTCTGAGGCACTCTCAGCCGAACAAGTGGTTATGTAATTTCCTTATGAATATTGTTTACATGTTCTGAGATCTTTGCCTCAGCAGATTTTTTACTAGTGTATGTTGACAAAGCGGCAGATAAAAAGCCACTCCCTGCAGTGTTGATCTTCAAGTTAGACTCACTCTGGGTTTGTTAACACCTCGGTTCAAGTGTGTGGTACAAGACTCTTAGGGCTGATTAAAAGAAATGAGTTTTGCCATTTTCCACGCTGTGATGGAATATGACTTGCCAGTGTTCAAGCTATAAGATCGCACGACAACAGTTCACTTGAGTCAGCTCTTTAAGTTTTAACGACTATGAAACCTCAGCACAAATGTAAACTTGCCACACGGGCGGTAAGTCTGCAGCTGATACAGTCCCGTATCTTCTGCATCCAGCCACTCTTCCTGTCTCGCTACATGGCATGGAGACAAACCAGGACAGGATACATCAGAAGATATATTGATAAAAAGGCCTCTGCAGGGCCAAACTGGGCGTGTAATGAATGCAAAGTGTTATCCAGTATGGGGTTTATTCCACATCTGGCTCTGCTTCTCCCTCCTGTGAGGAGGGCTGTTTTCTGCACAGTTTCTCCCCAAAGCCACTGAAAAGTTTAAAACAAAAAAAAGAAAAAAATCAGACCAGTCTCTTAAAAATGTGTAATAGTGTTGTTGGTCGAAACATATTAGTTTTACAAAAAAAGGCCGAGATGAGATGCTTCTGTTTTTAGGGCTATTCTTGGGATGAAGTCATCATCATTGTGTTTCACATTTGCATATTTTAACCCAAACAGCAGTCCTTAATTACAGATAAGTATATATTTTTGCAACATAAGCAACACGAAAACAGTAACTGAAAATGACAGAAACAAAGTGATTGAAAAAAGTACAAAAATAAATGACTAAAAACAACAGAAAATGATAAACACAACTTAAAGTTGTATGTTTAGCATTTGCATTTATGTATTTCAATCCAAACCATAATCTTTTCTTAAACCTAACTAAGTATTTTTGCAGCAAAAACAGCAGAAAACAGTGACTCATAATTACAGAAAATAGTGACTGAAAGATGCAAACAGAGACTGGAAACAAAAGAAATCAACTGGAAACAATGAAACAATGACAACAAACACTGAAAATAAGACAATGATTGAGAACAACAGAAGAAAACTTGAACACAATAGGAACAAACTAAACTCAACAATACTGTGCCTGAAAAGTATTTGAGTGGGTACATTTTAACCAAACTGATCTTTTTTCTGAATTTAACCTAGAAGTTTTGGTACCTAAATTTCAACCAACAGGCATCTGAAAGGCAGTGAATGCAGTGACAGAAAACACACGTAAACAAGCAAAGGAACTTTGGGAGCCATTTGATTTGGACACGGAGTAAAAGAAAAGAATCGTCCAAAACACCTCCAATCTCATCACTTTTACGTTGATAGTAACGTGTTTTGTTCTGTTACACATTTTGATGACAGTTGTTGCAATGTTAAGTTTCAGGTATCAAAATGTGATTCGAACTGAGATTTTTGCCAGTTACAAGCCATGCAGCTCTGGTTCCATAGTGGATCTACATTTGTCGTGTTTGTTCTCATGTCATAGCTTGATTTTCTAGCAATGCTTCTTACGAGGAGCGATGGATTCCTACATGAACATCCAGCATGATTCTCTGCCAAAAATGAGAATTTTAGTTATTTCTTATTCACATTTATCTCCGCTTCCTCACTGCTTTGAAGTGGGTGGCACTCCTTGGGAGAAATACTTCTTGCAACTATCCTGTCCTATTAGGATTTAGCAGAATTCTAATTAAAATCTCTTTTTGTGGGCTTGTTTCCATGGTCATTCGGCTCTGATCTACCACACTCGCACTCTTCTTTCTGTTTTTTTTACTTTCCAGAACTTTTCACTTTGATTCTCGCCGATGTAGTCATGAATATTTAGCGCTGTGGGGAAGTTTTATTTTTTATACAAGGAGACCTACACACATACCTATTTGATTATTCTAAGGGACTCATCTAAGTTTCCACTTAATGTTCACCTCTGAGGTAATGTGTTCCCAACGTAGGCATCGTGATCACTTTCAGTTAACACCGCATTCGAGTGTTCTCCTTGAAAGTTGTTTTACGGGAGATTTAAAATGCACCTAGATGTGTCTTGTTATATATTCCTGACATATTACTAACTTTAAGCCAAAATTCTGCAAATGACACAAGAATTCCTGTCTCTACTGGTGGTGTAAAACTTCGCAAAATATGCAAGACTGTGTAAATGAAGTGATAAATTGCTGTCTGTGTTGTGCAAGTGGTGGGTTTTTCCAATGATAGATGCTGCTGTATATGTTCATTTAACAGTTTCAGATGATATTTTGCAACTCATTTTAATTCATCTAATTTTATTTTCCCAAGGATTGAGGAGAAAGCTTGTGAAATCTGTAAAAGACAAATGGTCTGCGTCTATGTGGGAACACAGAAGTATGATAAAATGGCACAATGGTTGTATTTGTCAGTGTAATTTATTTGCAAACAAAACAGAATGAAAGCGAAGAAGAAGTAAAAAGCACTTCTTTTTTGACTTAAAAAGCAAGATTTTGACTCCGCTTTCACTTGCATTGCTGCTGTTTTTGTGCCATTGTTAATATTTTACTACACATTCTGCAAACCTCTAAAGGCCACTGTAACAGAGCATGTTAGGGCTTTAAAAACACGGAAACAATATGAGGGAGAGAAAGTCAAAAGGAAAAGAAAAACAGACATGTGTAGAGGCTGTTGTAGCAGACCATTGTGTTTGTGGCTGGAGGCATGAGCTGCTCCTGGGAGAGCGTCATTCTCCACACAACACAACAGCATGGAAGTACACATGTGCACCTCCACGAGCCCTATTTACCTTTCAAACCCATTCCTTTTCCTCACATTCTTTCTTTGTCACATTACATAGATTGCTGTAAGCCTTTGCTGTGTGTTCTTCTCACTCAAATCCCCGCTTTTTGTTGAAGGATGAGCGGGATCTTTTGTGCATTGTTGCTTTTTGTCATTGCTTCACGCAAACACACCAAAAGCAACAATGTGTTAGTCCACATCTCAGCACCTTCCATTTCCCCATCACATCTCTCCTTCTGAGATGTTATCTTCCCCGTTTTAGTGTTTTGAGCATTTGTGGCGAGTGATATCTCAGGTGACTAATGTTAAAACTAAAAATGTCAGTCCACAAACATGTCTTAAGAGAAAACAGTTGAAGGATTTTTTTTTTTGGAAAAAAGTGTCTGTAAAACTTGGGGGAAATAAAAAAAGTTAAATTAGAAATCTTGAGAGCGAAGTATAAGTCTTCCAGTAAGCACTTGTATTTCTCACAGTTAAATTCCACTGGGTGATGGGTGCACTCGCAGGTAGGCGAATGAGCTGGCATCTTTGGACTGATTTAAAGATAGAAGGTGATAAGTCAAAATGCAAAAAGCGTTTCATTTTTCTTCTTTTTTGTGGGTGTACTGAAGGGATGCGGTTATCGCAATCATAGATGTACATCTGCAGCTGGAAATTGTTATTTCACCCTGAATCACCCACTGTGGAGTGAGGGTGGAAAATACAGAGAATGAAGGTTTTTTTCATTGGTCACCTTCCCAAACATGTGACTCTTTTTGACATCTTTATTCCTGTACATGATTGCAGCCATCCACTTGCTGTTATTATATATTATTTATTCCTTTTTTTCCCAAGCACTTCCTCTGTTGTACCATGGGCGAAGCTGAACTGTCAAGTTGGTCCTGACATTTTTTTCTCTGACATATCCACCGCGCAATGTGGACATGTTGACCTGAGGTTAGAGAAAGAGGAAAGCTCGACCCATGTGGCGTGACTAAACCATGTGTCTGACTGAACTATGAGGACTGACTGGTCCAATTTAAAAGCCTGGTCAGTCTGGAAACTGGTACCATGAAGTTCATTTGTCTCTCCTTGTGAATTTTGTGATCGTAAAAGCACAGTGAGTTACTATTTGTAGGGTTATTTGGTGAGCTGCTGTGAACAGGGAACATGTTGTGTTTTTTTTTTTTTTTTAGAACAGCTTCTACTTCAGTGGAGGAGGGCTAAATAAAAGTGGATGGTCGCCTCACAGCTCCAATCGCGTCCTCTATTTTGGAGTGTCTGGATTTCCATTTGCTCAAAGATCAGCACTGTCAAGACAATGTTCTGTTGGTTTTCAGCAAATTTAAGTGCCAATCTCACTGAACATAGGAGATGAATGCAATGACTGAAGCAATTCTGTTCAAATGAACTGATGTTACCGCAAGATTTCACTCACTTAAAAGTTGGTGTGTAGCAGGATAGCTGCAGACACATGTATAAATGTATGTGTGGGTCTAGGCTGCAGAAGGTGTCTTCGATAACTTGTTATTCTCAACAATGCATAATGTAGAGCTCAGTGTCAAGAAGCTGCACAAGTAAAAGAGAGACAGCTATTCAAATATCTCCAAACAATCCCCATGCATGTTCATGTGCAAGTATGCTCAGTTCCTCAAGTCCCATAGTTTCAAGGTGCAAAAGTAGGCCTCGAAAATATGGAATAAATTTCCTATCATAATTCAAGAGCATTTTAAATTGATTTGAGGGCAGCATTTATCGATTTCATTCTCAGATTTCGTGATATTGTCTCTCAGAACTCTGCTCTCGCTCTCAAATTTGCTCTGCACGTGCTCAAACTGTGTCCTTGCACTCGGTTACGATGCTGCTTGAGCACATTTCTTGTGCTCAAACTCAAACTCTTCCTCTTGCTCTCATGGAACTTCTGCTCACAGATCTCTGCTCTGCTCTCGGATTTTTTGTGTATCAACGCTGTCTACCAATAGAAGGCCGGCTAGCTTTGACCAATCACATTATCCCTGTTTGTATACGGGTGCATTCGCTGTTTTTCCGAGGAGCGTCGCATACGGGCAGGCACTCTTTCAACAGGTTTTATCCACTCCCTACCTCCGGGGACTGTAATAAATGTGATTTCTTTTATTTTTTTGACCACTGTTGGAATAAAATATCATTCAATACATACAACAGCGTCCGAGCTTCTCATTAAAATGGCTATATTATATAATAATAGCGGCATCTAACACTGCTCTTTGAGGTGTGCTGGTGGAGAAAACGAAAAATCAGATTTGAATTGGAGTGCAATCTTCTTCAAACTGGTCTCTTTGTGCACCAATACACCGCTCATAGTGCTCCAACCATGTTATGGAAGTTTCGTTAAGAAAGCAATGTTTGTGATGGACGCTAAATCTGACAAAACCCTTTAACCTGAATTCCATTTTCAGGAAGATGAACAGGGTGAACATGCAAACTCCATGCAGAAAGATCCCAGGAAGGCCGGAACGCGAACCAGGGATCTTCTTGCTGCAAGGCGAAAGTCCCTACCACCACTCCACTGTGCAGCCCGTGAAATATACAATAAAACAACAAAATAATCAGCAATAAAATAGCATTAAAATATACATCTAAAAGAAAAAAGTAAAGTCTAACCATGTTGCTAGGTATTAAAAGCCATTTTAAACAGGAAGGCTTTGATTTCAAAAGACCTTGGTTAGTGATGGTGTGCATGTCGGGGGGAGCTTGTTCCAGAGCCTGAGTGCAGCTACAGAGCACGCACGGTCACCCCAGTGTTTAGATTTAGACCTCGGTACTTGAAGCAGCCGTGGACTGGATGACCTCAGAGCTCTATTTTTGGTCCTTTTTTGATCTGATGGTGAGGGATGAATGTTCACAATGCACAAACAAATATCAAGAAAACAAGGAGCATCATCTGCTACTGGCTGGCTTCTGGCCTGTTGTATCTTCTTTTGATTTTGGAAATGGTATGTCTTTAGGTCGAATTCTCAATATGAAAATATGAGTTTTGTTCTTTTGCCCTCTTGCTGCCAATGGTCATAAAACCCCATGTCTCACAGGTCCAGATGTTGATAGAGTAACATCATGCGGTGTTACTGAGTTTTGATTGCAGCTTATACTCAGAGAGAGGAAATGGAACAACAGCAGAACAAAGGTACGAACAACTAGAGAAAACTCTGATCTTTTGGAATGAAAACTCTATAAAAAATCATGTAATAAGACAGTAGAAAATCACAATTTCACTTGGACAGCTGTAGCTTATGATAATCGCTGGAAAGAAATATCTACTAGATGCACAGAGATGTCCAAAGTTCCAAAAAAGCCCCGACCTCCAACAATGGTTGTTTTAAAATGAACTCACCCAAATCATTTTAAAAGTGCCAACATGACAGGTTAAACTGAGCATTATCATTATATTGATAAATGAAGCCTGACTGGATGAACCGAAGGACATGAATAACATTATAAAGTCCAGTTGCTGTGTTTTATTTTATTCTATTTTATTTTATTTTATCCTTGCCTGATTTAATCATCTGCATGTCCTCCAGCAGCGTTATCAGTTGTGCTTCCAATAAAGTTCTGGTTATGAGCTCACGTGACGCGTGTCCAGGAACTATCTAAGATGTATATGCCATTTGGTTGAGAGGAAGAGAACTCATCTATTTTCTGCTTGGAGTAGGTCTGCATCTGGACATCTATCACTGCCGGGGCAATTGTCTGAGTGTGTTTGTGTGTCTCTGTGTGTTTGTGTGCTGTTGCTGTCTTATCATTCCCCAACATCATAATATGGGCCAAAGCACACCAGCGAGTGTAATTGCACTTCTATCTAACCTCTCGTCTTCCATTCCCTGTTACTCGCAAGTACAGGGGGAGATGGTGCGAGCATGCATATGTCTCTCTCTTTCTGTGTGTGTGTGTGTGTGTGTGTGTGTGTGTGTGTGTGTGTGTGTGTGTGTGTGTGTGTGTGTGTGTGTGTGTGTGTGTGTGTGTGTGTGTGTGTGCTTCAAAATAAAATTCACAGCAGTTTGCTTTTTATGATGATATCACAACTGTGTCTGACATCTGTGCAATGGTGGCGCCCAAGTTGCGGGTGGAGAGCAAGGTGCGGGGCGACATAGTGTGAGATGTTTTATGGAGAGATCCCCACATGCGAGGGGGGAGAGTGGGGTGAGAGAGGGAGGCAGAGAGAGTTTGTGTCAGAGCAGGAATCAATGAGCAGGAAAGAGCAAGAGAGAGAGATAACATCCTCCCACTTTATGGTGTGATTGGCAGATACATGGCAGCCTTTCTACCTGCCATTTCACTCAACCACCTTGTTCTCGCTATCAAATGAAGTCGCACTGGGACAGTGATAGTGATGGCAGCGCTTTATAGAAATCCCCCCCTCACATTATCATCACTGGGATGTACAAGTGCACTGCTGGTATGGTAATTATATAGTAGTTAGCCATATGATGTCGCCTAAGTATGCTACATTTGCTGGAGTAATGGCTGTAGGTGCCAGATAAGCGGGTCTGGCTGCTGTTTATGAAATACTTTGTACATTTGTATTTGCATATATTTACTATCCCTGTGTAGTTTTGCCCACTTTTCTTGGTTATGATCACACTGCAGCAGCAGCGATCTAGAAAACGCAGCGACCTTGCTCCATTTCATTTGAACGCCATTCAAATCTCATTATTGAAAGTTGCTTTTGTTTCCCACTTGAAACCCATTTTTCACCTCCACCCAGTGCTCTCCTTTTTACTAATGTTGAAACTCTGACATCTTGCTTTGATTACATCCAAACTTGGCGACTGCGGGAGCATTTCCTTTACGGTGCATCATCCAATATTTTCTGATAAACTCCCTGTCTGCTGGCTGCCTGTCTTGCTACGTGTTCAGTTAAAATGCCTTCTCTTCACTCATGAATTCAGAATCGGGCTCCTTCCTCGCCGACCCTTTCTGCTGTCACACTGCACAGGCATCAAATTCGGATGTTATCAGCCCATTAAATGGTCATTAACAAGATTTTTTCATGCATATACCACCGGTCAAAAGTTTGTTGTCGCCTAGACAATTTCATGTTTTCCATTAGCACTCCCACTTTTATTCATGTTCTAACGTAACTGCACAAGGGTTTTCTAATCATTAATTAGCCTTTCGACATCTTTCGCCAATACAGAGTACCATTAGAACACAGGAATGATGGTTTCTGGAAATGTTCCTCTGTACCCCTGCAGTCATGGATAAAAGTATTGGTACTCCTGGAACTTTTCCAGAAAATACATCATTTCTCCCAGGATTTGTTGCAATTACAAATGTTTTTGGCATGCACGTGTTTACTTCCTTAATGTGCATTGGAAAAACACAAATAAGCAGAAGAAAAACCCAAAATTTACATAATTTTTTACAAAACTCAAAAAATGGTTTTGACAAAATTGTTGGCACTCTCAACTCAATAGCTGGTGGTGTATTTTTGGAAAAATTCCAGGGGTGCCAGTACTTTCGTCCATGACTACATAGATATTCCATTAAAAATTAGCCGTTTCCAGCTGTAATAGTCATTTACCACGTTAATAATGTCTAGACTGTATTTCCGATTAATTTAATGTTATTGTCATTGATAAAAATTGCTTTTCTTTCAAAAAATAAGGACATTTCTAAGTGACCCCAAACTTTTGAACAGTAGCATGTTAGCCAATAAGGATCTCCTCCACCTTCTAGTCGGCCAGAAGGTGGACCATCATCCACTGTGTTCATTTATCAAGCAGCAAAAGTCAAATAAAGACGAGAAGAACGGTCTGAGGCAGGACTCCAACTCAAGTTTCCTGGATGAAAGTTTGCTGAAGGCCACCTCTACCAATCCAAGAGCAAACATTTATTCTTCTTTTACTGCCAGCAAATGTGGTGATAGCAGAGCACCATGAAATGAGGCTACTAGAAGGTGAGAGAGTCCTCACAGGGCCATATGTATGGGAATGATAGCAGTCATTTAATGAGCCGATAACAACCAAATCAAGTAGCGATGGGAAGCAATGTGAAAACAACCGACATTGAACCTAGAGGTCAATGTGCCTCATGTCATAGACTTAACTTGGTGGGCACCAATATGACCAATGAAACTGCAAAAAGGGTAAGAATTGTGGCTGAAGCTGCAGAAGTAAGTCTCAAGTTGGAGTGAACCAGGACTTTCCTTTCATTAAAAACAGCAGTTGTCTTCACTAAAACTATAGCTGCTAGCGAGGGCAACTTGTTTGATTCTATGTTCAAAGCTTTTGATGTTTGGCTGTGTTCTTTCTGTTTTCAGTTTACATCTACTCTATGGAGTTTAATCTTTAGATATACAAAAAAACACGAAATGCAGTGTAACAGCTTGAAACTTATTCCTATTTTCATTTAAGTGATTTTATTTGCAGAAGTGCACTGCATTATGAAAATTCAGCCCCTTCCTGAAATCCCCGCACAATCATTTGCCATTAAGTTGGTGCATTGAATGTTCAGTTGCAAGTTACTATCTATATATTTATTCATCTTTTTTTCAAGAAATGGGTTGGGTGGTTTTCCTAGAGGTTTTAGCTGGGCCATTTCTGTAGGAGAACTCATCACTCATGGGCCAGATCTCCATTTCCTCATGAATAACATTGACAGATGGAGGACAACTGTCTTGTTGCTCTGCATGGTAAGGAGTGTGTATGTGCCCCAGTGCGTGTTTGCGAGGGAGTAAGAGTGATAGAGTGGAGGGAGAATCTCGGCAAGCGTGTCTGTATATGGTCTTGATATATCTGTATGTGCAAATGTGTGTCTGTGTTTGAATGAGATGTGTGTGTCGAATCTGCGGCCTCATGTACACATTTTACATATGCCACCCTCATACCATCCTTTATGTGGCCTGTGCATGTGAGTGCACTGCATAATGTACATGTGCCGTGTGTGTATGTGGCATGAGTGCAAACATATGATGGATGCTTCGCTGGTCCGAGCCACTCCGAGAAAGCACGCCGCCCTCCACTTGTCTTCAATGCAATTAGGTTAAATAATGATACCACATAAATTCCCACAGCAGGAAAAAGGCTCCCCTGCCCTTGTCGCCCTCTGAAATATGGCTGAATCCTCCATGAATGGAGGTTGAGTGGTGGCATGTCTGTGTGTGTGTGTGTATATATATGGAATAAAGAATTGCGTGCCAAGTAAAGGGGGAAAAAAACAATATAAATCCAAATAAAAAATACATTAGAAAAGAAAAATGTTGCGTAGATGCAGAATATAATGTAGTATGTAGTACAGCACACATGAGAGGAAGTGCATATGCTAGCGGTCAAAATTTTAGAACAACCCAATTTATCCAGTTTTTATTTTTTTTATTGGGAATTATGCACGTTAATGTCTCACTGTACTCTGAAATGAAAGCATAGAATCAATAAACAAATGAAGTTAGAAACCAAGATGTATTCTAATCTTTTGACTCATCAAAGTAACCACCTTTAGCAGATAAAATTGAACACACTTGTGGCATTCTTTCCACAATCGAAATCAAGCTGTACCCACTGACACCTTGACTTTCTTCACAATTTCTCTGTAGGAAAGACCTACATTTTTAAGTGCCATGATAGTCTGTTTCTCTTCTATTAATTGCCTTTTCCTTGCCATTTTTAGAGCAACATACTACATTGTGCAGTACAATGCTGTTCAAATAATGCTCTCAAGGGTATGGTCCCGGGCTGCACAGTGATGTTGTGGTTAGCACTTTCGCCTTGCAGCAAGAAGATCCCCGGTTCAAATCAGATCCTGGGATCTTTCTGCATGGAGTTTGCATGTTCTCCCTGTGCATGCATGGGTTTTCTCTAGGTACTCTGGCTTCCTCCCACAGTCCAAAAATATGCTGAGGTTAATTGATTACTCTAAATTGCCCGTAGGTGTGAATGTGAGTGTGATTGTTTGTCTGTATATGTAGCCCTGTGACAGACTGGCGACCTGTCCAGGGTGTCCCCTGCCTTCGCCCGAGTCAGCTGGGATAGGCTCCAGCACCCCCCACGACCCTAGTGAGGATAAAACGGTGTATAGAGGATGGATGGATGGATGGATGCTTCATGATAACCAAGCTACTATTTCATGTAAAGCACGTTACATTCAGGGTTTCTAATGAAATGTGTTGATTCTGGCAGAAGAAATCACTCTTAAATAGCCTTCCATTCCTGCCAAATTCACTTTTGATTTCACACTCTACATGTCAGTCATCGTATCTGCAAACTCATCTGCACTTTTGTGATTTGCACATGCAAGCACATTCTCATTTGCACATTTTGTTCATTTGCACATTTCTGCACCACTCTTGTATATTTCTGTTGTTTTTTTCTATATTTAGATTTATATTTTTATCTTATTTTACTCTCATTTTATACCTTAATATTAAGTGTTATCTTTTTGTTTACCCCTGTATGGAATATCCACGCTGCTAAAGCAAATTAATTTCCCTCTGGGGATTGATAAAGTCATCAAAGTCTAAAAAAAATGTATGGGACTTGTGATTTTGAGCACCTCCTTTCACAATACACGTAGAAATTTTAGGAGTACGTACTGTATAGTGCAGCTTTCAATGGAGCTCCAGGGACATTGATATTTCTCTTCCATAAAGTTGCCAAAGACAGATTAAAAGGAAGAAAGGTCACAATAATCTGCAGCAGAGAAAGATACTTTTAGTCCTTCCAACAGGTCATAGCCCATAAAAAAAACATCTATAAAAGGAGTTATTTTCACAGATCTTCATATGTAAATTCTGTAGTGTTTACAATAAGATCCCATATGGGCGTCATGTCTAACTGACAAAATTGTGTTTAGTAAGTTATATAGGCTGATCAATATTTGTTTTTGTGCCAGCACACATGTAACTAAAATCCGGCCGAAGTAAGGTGTTTTTGACAGACAGTGTCTGAGGTCAACGTCTCTGTTTTACCAATGACTCACCTTGTTGCTCTGCTCACAGAGGGGCCCTGCCAGCCCACATACAATTTAAAGAACCCCCCCTCTGAAGGACGGCGAGCTCGAGAGGAGCCGAGGGAGAAAGACAGAGGGGGGAAAGAGAGATGGAGGATGAGAAGGGAAAAAAGAGGAAAAGGAGGGTGGAGGAGGGTGGCAGAGAGAAAGAGAGAGTAGATGCTGTGATGAGGTCGGTTGCCGTGGCAACTAGCGGAGCAAGGCTGTGATATATATTGTTCCCCATGAGAGAAAAAAGAGGGAGAGAGCAAATGGGAGATGGAGGAGAAGAGAGAAAGAGACAGGGAGAGTTAGTGGGGCGGGTTGAGGACAGAAGGAAAGAGGAAAAAAAGGAAAAAGTTGACGGTGAGAACAGAGAGAGGGAACGAGAGTAAAGGAGACACAGAGGAGAGGGAGAAAACAAGACATAAAAGGAGACAGGCTCACATGGACTGAGAGGGATTGCCATTAGTGGGACAGTAAAGAAAGGAAAAAAAAACAGATAAAAGAAGTCACAGTCTCTCAGGTACTTTATTATTTTCTGGACCCCGGCTGGCCGTTCTTGTGATATGGCCCCGGCTGCCTGGCTCATCCCTATTATGACAAATCTGTCTCGTTTCAGCATTATGAGGAGAGCCACTAGCTTAGCAGGACAATATGAATCAGCCTCAGGTTAATGCCCTCGCTCTGTGCAAACACACGTGCTGGCGCATTATGGACACGCACCCACCGAAACTCTCATGGATGGGGCGCAAATTGACACAGATTTGCCTGGTGGGACGGTGCAGACAAATCCTAATTAGGGGGTTTGTCTCCGAGCAGTCATATTAAAGGAGAGGCGGAGGGACACCTTGCTCTAAATTTAGCTTCAGACAAAAGGCAATAACCGAGCTGCAATGTTTCCGTGCATCTCGGTAGCGGCCACACATCATATACCAGTGTGTCTCTTATCATATTATTCTGGACAGTGCAAATGGAGCCACACTTGACCTGCTGTGTTGCGTTGTCTGCTAAGGCATTATTGACCTCGCTCTTTGGCTTTTATGGCTCTTTCGCATGAAGAGGCAGTGGCTGGATATTTTTTTCATCCATAATCTCAACCTAATTGCATGCTATCAGATGCATTAAGGATGGCATTTGCAGGTACATAGAGGACGGAGCTGACAGTAAATAGCAACGGCACTTTAACCTTGTCGCGGATCACCTTGCGTCACAGCTTTTCGCTTCTTGTGTATGTTTGGAAGTGTGCGACCCGGTCTTGAACCCGCTGGACGGAGTCGAACATTGAATCAAATCCTGTCACATCAGTCATTTGGAGGTTGTTACATGAACAACACACACGAAAGCACTTACAATGACTGATCTGTGCCGGGATCAGATGGAATCGCAAAAGTCGTATCGAGAAATTCTCTATGTTAAGGTCACACGAAGGAGGATTTAGTGATTTTCTTATTTGTAAAAGTGGGGAAAAAAAGTATGTACAGTCCCTAATACCTTACAAGAACTGAAAAAAGGAGGATAAATCAAAAACAAGTTGAAGAAGAGTGTGACATCTCACATGGGCAATTTAAAAATGGAAAGGGAGGGCAAAGGGAGCCTGGATGTAACAGTGGATGCATGGCAAACGGGGGTCAGGAATATTACGGCACGGCGGCATTCTGGGAGAGCCGTCAAGGCATTGTGTATCATCAATCAGCACAGTGTCGTATGAGCTGTCACGATGTGTAACACACCCCGTAGCATTTCAAACTGCAACAAATACAACATTTAAAAATAACAAACGAGCATCTCACGCATGAAGATACTAAATAAGACATCCCCACATTACAGGCTAGAAATTTGAGAACACTGGTCTTTCCATGAAATGATGTTGAGCAAAAATATGTCAAAGCTGTGTTTGTTTTATTTATTTATTTTAAAGACAAAAGCCTTTGGGTACACGGTGATATGATTTATCATTGAACGACTGCTCAGGTTTGACTCATTTGACTCTTCATTTGTATGGAAAACCCACTGGCTAGCAACATCATTACTCATATAATCCATCATCCGAGCCTCAGAGATATGCTGCCATTGCTTCACAGATCAGTGCGGCTTGGGGCCATGCCTGAAACGTGGGACTAAAAATGGTGTTTACAACCTTCAGATCACCTACAGAATACTTAACACATTAGGACATATTTCTGGACTACTCACTTGCTTGTCAACACTTTTTTTCCTCCCCATGTGCACTGGAGATGTGGACATATGACAGAGCAAAAACAAAATGTATCAAATAGGGATGTCACAGTAAGAGGAATATGGTAGATGGTACCAATGCTACAGCGATTCAGCAACTGTCAACTTCAAAATGATGGCAAAAAAGGAAGTTCTGTGAAATGTAGTTCAATATCACATCCTTGATTTGGGTAAAATCAAGCATAACATATGAGTTTCTATGCTACCCCAATGGGAAGAATGGTCTCAACATGGCCATCGATATAAAAACGCTCTCATTTCATCACTCCCACTTTCATTATGAAGACTTTCATGAGTTCTTGTCATCATTTCCATGAATTTCCAACATGCTAACATCGGTAGCCTGTTAACACAATTAGCTGCATCTAGTTTACATTATGAGCTAATGCTATATAAGCTAAGCAAATAAAGGCAACATTCATGAATGTTGCTTTTGGAGCATTGCTAGAGCAGATGCAGTGCTCACACTTGAGTCAGTATCATAGAAAAGGCGTACGGCAATGTTTATTAGAATTTTGTATTTCTTGTGACGTGACACCACCTCTGAAGTTACAAACATCACAAGATTATTTAGTGTTTATTTCGTATCTTGTCACTTTTTAGGCCCCTGCTACTGAATTTAGTCCAGTCCTTGAAAGCACACAAGCTCCAAAAACCCACAGAGCAACACATTCCGGTTCTTTATGTATGACTTTATGATTTCCATCTCCTTCCTGGCTCCATCATTCATTTCATTCTTCCTCTCCACTGCACCACTGGCAGAATTTCCACCTCTGCCTCTGAGGTCAAGACCTTCCCTCTCCTGACGGATCACACGATGGAATTATAAAGATGGAATAACAGCCTTCCCCACTGCCAGACCGTCTACCGGTGGAAGGAATATTAGTGAGAGGACCTCAAACAAAATGCTGGTTGCCCTCAGCAGCTGGGTAAACGGGTAATATCCACCATTTAAACATGCCATAGTGGAAATAAAAAAGCTCTCTGTGCGACCACGTCCTCCTTCCTTCCCCTCCCGGACTCTTTAAACACATCTTTGGTGATTGCTTGATGCAAATGCAGCGCCCCACGCTCGTTTTACTTTGGCTTCCATTACACTGTGCAAAGATTGGTAGGCTTGTCGGAATGGGAAATCGCCTTTTAATCATTTATGATGGCCATGTCTAAGTTGGGTATGCCCTGAAGTGCTTCGTCTCCCCTTCTCTTCCTTCCTCTCTGATGCCGTGTTTCTGCCTCTGTCTACATCTCTCTTTCTCTCTGCCCTTCTGTCTTTGTCTCATCTTTTTTCACAGTTTGCTTAACTCCTCAGGGAGAGGGATGATTCCCGTGCGCCCCTCCCAGACGACCTCGTACTACCTTCTTAGATGTGGATAAAAGGAATCTTGAGGCATGTTAAGGCAACTGTCAGACGGAGGGCGGTTTGTAAACGCTTTGACGTTAAACTTCTTAAATCTTTTCGAGGATTTTAATGCACTTGTGTATGTCTTTTTTTTAATGTAATAAAAAATAGCACCAGGGCAATTTCACTTTGTTTCTGTGAACCTCACAGCGAGGCCTGTGGATGCTAAGCTTGTTCAGCAAGACGCTCTCTGCTTCCCTCTCAAGATGAAATCAAAGCAGGAGCAGAACAGGTGGGCAAGCTGGGATTGCGTGTGGAGCTTTTTAGATACCACATGCCACCTTGCTTTATGCTGCCTTTGACAAAAGGCTACAGAGGGAAATGCGTTGTACCTTTACTGCCTCTTTCACACACACACATACACACACACACGCACACACACACACACATGTACACGGGACTAAAACAGCAGCTCCATCGCTGAAATTGTTTTGCATGCCATTTGAGATTGTTTGCCTCCTGCCAAGTCGGACTGCCGTTTGACAATTTTCTATTTCCACATTGTTTTTGCCTCTTCAGTATTGACTTTGTTTTGTTTTCTTGTCGACACTGGAGCCCTGGCTTCTGTAACAGGATGGCATTTCCATTACTGCACTTTATCTTCTGTCGTCAGGAGCGGCGGCGCTGCAGCCAGTGTGCCATAATTGAGATCCTCGTGTGGCTGGGAAGCCAAGATACTCTGCCAGTGGATGTGAATTTGATTGCCAGGTCTTAAGTGTTTTTTTTTAGGATTTAGAATTAAATATACATGATGTTAAACTGCGAAGAAATGTGGGTTAGTTGTTTAGGCAGAATAGCCCAAAAGTTTTAGATCAAGGCTGTTATGTCAGCTGTTTGCATGTTATAGATGTTTAGTGTCTTGTTCTTTCTATGGATTGTATGCCATATTTTTATACTTGTATGTAAAAAAAAAAAAAAAAACTGAATACTTTTTAGAATCTGCAATGGAAGAATATTTGACTTTTTTAATGACAAGTTTCTAATATTTATGACAGAAAAAAATTAAACTTCATGACCCTTAATTAATGACTTACGACTAATGTCGCAAAACCAATTTACCATTTAGCTAAAACTAACCTATAAAGCATTTGGAAATACAGTGATTGATTACCAGTAAATAAAGCTAATTGGGTCTTTTTTGAAAACACAAGCTGTTTGCTCCCCAAAATCCAAGACACTCTGCCAGTGGATTTAGAATTAAACATACATGATGCTAACCTGCTAAGAAATGTGGAATAGTTGTTGAGGTTGAATAGATCCCAGAATTAGTTCGGGAAACTGATATTTTTGTTGTTATGTTTGCTGCTAGCATGTTATATATGTTTAATACCTTGTTCTTTCTATGGATTATAT
This sequence comes from Acanthochromis polyacanthus, assembly GCF_021347895.1. Taxonomy (NCBI): domain Eukaryota; kingdom Metazoa; phylum Chordata; class Actinopteri; family Pomacentridae; genus Acanthochromis; species Acanthochromis polyacanthus. Next base: position 23,414,149 of record NC_067134.1, on the reverse strand, counting down.
GCTACATTTTTATACTTGTATGTGAAAAAATACTTCTTATTCTTACTAGTGTCTGCAACTGAAGAAAAGTTGACTTTTCTTAGTGACTTTTTAAGCAAGTTTCCCATATTTATGACTGATAAAACTAAACAAACAAACCTCATGAACCTTAATTAATGACTTACAAGTAATGTTGCAATACCATTTAGCTAAAACCAACCTATAAAGCATTTGGAAATACAGTGATTTATTCAACCTAAATAAAGCTAATTGTGCCTTTTTAGAAAACACAAGCTGTTTACTCCCCAAAATCCTGCCAAGAATTTGCATCGCACTGCACTCCAAGCATTTCTGATACCTCCGACTGTAAATGACTCTTAATAATTTAGCGTTAACTGATGGCTTATGTGGTTTATTTTTTTGCTGAGCACGGTCTGGAGTTCAGTTTTTACAGTCTGGCCAAAGGTGAGGAACTAGCAAAGAAAGAGGCTGAGAACATGAGAATAAATGAGACAAATAAGAGATAGTGATGGACTAGAGAAAGAATAAGCAACCAGGCAAAGGAAACTGTGCCAACAAACGCAAGACCGAGGTCAATAAAGTGCAGTCTGGTTGGAGAGAAAGCGTCCTTCTGCAGTTTTTATGAGCAGGCCTTTCTCCCTGTTCATATGGGGTGGCCTCTCATAACAGAAGGAAAACAACTAATCAATAATTGAGGAGAGCAGTAAATACCGTGTGCACAGCAACTCTCTAAGGGGATTCCTTTACTGGTGAATATGTGTCTGCCTTGTGTGTGCACACAACTCCTTTTTTCCTGTGTGGATAAATGTTATTCTTTTAACTCGACGACATAATCTAGCAGAAATACTACCCATATTCTTATTCCAGGGCATGCCCTTCCACGACTGATAAAGGGGCTATCTGCCATCCTGGAAGGAACAAGGGTCAGTGCTTGAAGAATCAATAAGGACTCAGGAAGTTGCAGTCCTTACTAGCATGAATGACACATTTAAAATTGCTGCCCGTTGGTCCAGAAGACAGCCCGGCTCTCTGGCCATTTGCAGGGGGAGTTTAGGTCGGTCAGTCTCGAGTTGGAGTTGGTTCAACTTTTAATTCAAGGTCATGAAAAAATCCTTTGTCTACTTCAGCTTTATGCGTTTAAAATGGCTTGATGTATGACACGGCCATCTATCTTGATGTGTCTATGTGACTCCTGTGGGGTTGTACATGCTCTACAATGTCCACATACTTCTCCCCGAGCTTCCGTCTTGTAATGCAATCATATGCTATTTCAGCAATCTTCAACAATGTTTCTGCATGAACATTATGATCTGGGGCAGGAGTTTCACACACATCCTGAATGGAAATGAAATTTCTCAACGTTCTTTGTCACCTGAGGGAAGAGGATAATAATGTTTTAGAATTATTTTTTCTCCCCATCGAGGAGGAATTACATCCATCGAAGAGTCATCCAGTGTGTGAGGCGAATGGTAACAGCGCTATTAGGGTGCTGATGACTTAGAGAGGGCCACATGAGCTAATTTGCCCAGATGTAATGTCTCTAGAGTGAGGGAGCCTGAGCCAGGTAAGAGGAAACAGAGACAGGCAGGGTGAAAGCTGAGTGAAGGTGCTGTAGGCTGTTGTCATCATCCGAACTAGTCAGATTTCGCCACAGTGTAGTCTCCATGGCACCGCTGCCTGATGCGGTTAGTGCTGCCGGAATAGAATCGGGGTTGCTCGAGGAAAAAGAAATCCCCAAATTGCTCCCTTGGCTGTAAAAGCACCATTATAATGTCTGGATGTGTTTGCATGAAAGCACATGTTGCTGAGTAAGGAACCGGTCTTTTTCTGAATGCATTGTGAGAAGTTTCAAACGAAGCAAACGTCACATACCAAATGGGCCCAATTAGAGGCTTTTACTCAGGATTATATAACAGCTAAGGTGCTTGTTGTTTTTTTTCCTCAAGACTCGTACACACAGGAAGAGACAAGCAGTGTGACATTCTGAACTAAATTCATGGAGTGTCACAGATAGAGAGTCAAACTAATCTCAGCGTCAATAAGGTGATTACTAATTAGAGCGAATGATACTACTGATTGACATTGGACATCCTCAAACATTTTCAACAAGGAAACAAAGTCCACAGCTTTGGTTCCAACCACTTCAACCACATCTAAATGGAAGAGCACCTCAGCTTTGCTTCCTCCAACAAACCTGAAGTGACTCGGACAGTGAAAAAGAGACCAAGGCAAAGAGAAAGAAGCCAAGTGCACCAGAGAAGCTGGTCAAGAAACCAAAAAGTGGAGATAGTTCCAAGCCAGGAGACATATCCAGGGGTAGGTGATGACAACAGATTCCAGATTGGAAAGCTGAGAAATGCCAGTGTCAGAGACTTCAAGGGTAAAGTCCTGGTTGACATCAGAGAGGACTGGATGAAGAAAGATGGTGAGACGAAACCAAGGGAAAATTGTATCTCCCCGAGTCCTGAGCAATGGAACCAACTGATGGACCAGGTTTCAGAGAGTACAGTGGGTCCTCAGTTTACGACACCCTTGACCTATGGTGTTACGTTGTTACGTCGGAACTGGTTACATGGAACTCGTTGATGAGCAGAGTGGATGATTACGTCATTACGCAGCGCTATAAGAAGGCTTTGCTTGCATTCGCCGGTTGTACGCCACCTTGGATTGTGCTACATTCACTAACTTTTTGCCCTTCATTATGGCTCCCAAGCGGAAGTCAGACTCTCCTGATGACAAAGAAAATGGTGATGGTAAAAGCTGCAGCTGTCCAGGTAGTTAAACTCATTCTTGCAAAATGAAACTTGATTTCTATGCTGTGGCTCTTGATACACATTAGGAACAGAGTGAAAACTGCATCAAAAACGGAAAAAAACAACAACACAAACGCATGTAAATAATCCTTTTAACTTAACCAGTAAGTCCAAAAATGAAGTTAATTATTTATGACACTGTCTCTGTGGCCGCGCATCCACAAAAACACGTATGTGTGTAAAGCTAAACATCAGAATAGCAGACAGGAAGTGACAACTGTCAACAGACAACTTTAAAATACAGGCTTTTTCAAAATAAAAGTGCATCAATAATTCTGCCTTAAGGGCAACACACCACGGAAGTGAAATTAGATTTGATAAAACACTCAGAATGGGATGAAGCACAGACAAACATCGGCATTATTCGATCAAATTGTAAAAACAGTGCAACATATTCTGTAATTTTCTTGTAAAATGACTCATACATGCATGAAAGTCATTGTTATTCATAACTTTTATGAAGAATTGATCAATATTGTGATGCACGTAATGGCTTTGTTTACATTTTCGCTGCAGTGAAAATTGACTTACATCAATCTGGAGGAATGGAACTCCGATGTAAGTTGAGGACCCCCCTGTATTAACATTCATTTCAGTGTTATCTGTTGAACTAATTAAACATGTTGGCTAATTAGTTTTGCAACTGCATTGACAATTAGTATAAGGATTAAAATAAAAAAAAAACTGACGCCTGGTTCTATCTATCTGAGATAATTATCATGGGGCAAGTTTGTTTTGCTAAACTGGACAGGATCCAGCGTCAAACGATGTGTACTTTTCTTCACTTCAGACAGGTAAGCTGTGACAATCCGTCACAGTTTGATAGTTAAATCATTTGGTACACAGTGGCCCACCTCAGGTTAAGCCCTTAGCTTCATCACAGCTGTCGGCACATTATTTAACTGTTCTTAAAATGACATCTACTAGCATCTACCACACATAGATGAACTGTCGCTGCTGAAGCATCTTCTAGCTCGTTTCACTCCAAAACACGTGGGATAGGAAAGAAAAAAAATAGGGTGAAATCCTGGAATGTTCACTAGCAAACAATTGTTAAAGCTATGGGGGATAAGTGCATCACTTTAAATCTGGACTGGGCTTTACAAATGAGCAAGGGACCTGTTTTTGGACTCACAGTCAGTCCATATGTTGAATTTGGCTCAGCAAGATCCCAGTGTTCCCTGATGGGAATTTGTCTCTAACTCCTTAGACTGAGAGGCTCAAGCCGCCAAAGCACATAAACTATCTTAATTTCAAGTTCTTTACCTGTAACTCCCTGTCTTTAGTCTCTCCCATACAGAGATTTTTCCCCAGCTAGCAACATCTTTTTAGGCTTGTTGCTAACCAGAGCTGAGAATCAAGATATAGAGGTCTTTGGAGTGAATGTTCTTTCCAAGATACACACAAAAAAGCCCTCTTAAGATGTGAGAACATACAACTCTTGGACTGTGCTGTCCACTTGAGGTCGTCTCATCTTTGAAGATGAGTGTGTGCAGCTGTTGTCTGCACATTTTGCACTGCCCCTGTTTATTCCTGAAAGCTCCTTTGGTTGTCGAGCGTCATTCTCAGTGTTAAAAGAATTAGCTTTGATAATGGAGTAGTTGGTAGCAAATCATCCAGTCCATCTTGTGTTCTGTTGTTTTCCTACAGTTACATTTCACCCCAATCCCACCAACAGTTTTGTGTGTGTGTGTGTGAGCGGCGCTCGTGGGAGCAAGTGTGTGTTTGTTTGCTCAACATGTGCATATGGATTTCGGTGTCTTTGTGTGTATTGGAGTGGTGAATGCAGCAGACAGGCAGCTTCAGGTCAGCTGAGCTTTGTGTGGGGGATTAGTTGCCTGTTGGCAAAGTCAGAGCCTCAGAATCACTTTCCCCTCAGGCTCTTTGTCACTCCGCCACAAACTGAAAGACAGACACAGCGACAAGCAGACGGTGGGACCATTTTGTTCAGGGCCATTTCTTCTCCTTTTTCTCAACTGAATAATACTTATTCACCACCACTGCACCATGGAAAGCCTTTAAATCCAATTTTGGGCCTTTTTTACTTTTTTTTTTTTTTTTTTTTTTTTACAATATACAGTATATGCAAAACAGGTTTTGTAACTAACTAGCACATTTATGGTTGTGTATTCATATGATGTCCAATAATTATTCCACAAAATGATTCCACATTGTATATATGCTTACATTCTGGTCCATATTTGCTTGTTTCCATATATTTTGGTTGTATATATTTTTAGTCTGTGCTTAATGTCGCTTTATATAGTTTATTTTTTATTACTGCTAATACAGAGAATGCTAAGCAGATTTTCATAGTTGACCATGAGCATATGTTTGTGTGTCTGTTAGCAACATTACTCATAAATAGACTGACAGATTTGGATGAAATCTTCAGGGAAGGTCAGAAATGACACAAAGACCAACTGATTAGATTTTGGCAATGATGTGGCTTATAGTCTGGATCCACGAATTTGTTAAAGATTTCTCTATCATTGCAAGATAGCAGCACGGCGTCGCTGTAATTATGACAAGTGAACACTACGTCAGCTGCCTGCTGATGATCACATGATTGCGATCCGACTACAAATCAACTGCTGGATATCATCCAACGATTGAGCAGCCTCCATGGAGTGCTTTTCTTGTTAATTTTTGAATGTTGCTAATACAGAGAGTGCTAAACTGCTTTGCATTGTTTTTGTAACCTATTCTGTAACTTGAATCTCTACAAAGTGTTACACAAAATGAATCGCCACTCAAACAATATCAGGTTATTACTATGTAAAGCAGACTCTGTTATTTGTGGTGACTCTTGAGAAGTTTTGATGAGACATTAATATCATATAATATTCACTCATTAACAGCCAATCAAGGTTGACTCATCGGCATGCTGGGCCACAGCACACAACTTGACAAAGCCTGTAATTGGAAAAGCATATTAAAAGATAGTTGCTAGATGTGTATAATTAACTCTATAAATAAGGCGTGTGCTGGTGACAAGCGCAACCTTTAGTTTAAAACAAATGCCTCAGCAGGAAGGTCATAGTGCAACGCATGACAAGGCTGCACCAAGCAGCGCGCGGCGTGGAAGGCACGCACACATAATCCTTCCACCGGTGGATGTGTGTGCATGTGGAATACCACCAGGATCTTGTCAATTAACCGCTGAAAACAATCCCTCACTGCCTTAGGGGGTTTAGCAGCTAACTAGGAGGGCAGTGCCAGTTAGAGGGAAATTGGCCGCTCCACTAGGCTGCATGATGATGCTCAGGTGCAGCACAGAAATGCTCATTAATTCCTGGTACCTGGGGGTGGCGAGCATACATGATGAAGCCAACATTTGAGGATTCTGCATCGCAGTGCCTCACATAAAAAACAGAGGGACTGTAAAACGTAATGAGACTTTTTTCTTACATAACGATGAAACAATGAGTAGGTTCAAAAAAAAAGGTGTCGAGCGCTGTGTGCATATCTGAATGGAAGTCACACTGATTCACTCTGCAAACAGAAGTGTGTGACGTGCACGCGGAAGAAAAACGACCTTGCTGACGAAAGCGCTTGTCCATTTCCTGTGAGTTTGAAATTAGATTCTCACACACACGATTTTACCACTTTGCACTACGAGACTAACGACATCGCTAAGCAACTTCCAGACATATACAGGCGCTTTGAATGAAGCAAACTGAAAGTAAGATGAAAGAAGTAATTTTTTTCAACCTAGTCAAGTGGTTGGGGCTGCTGAGCTAAAAGGGCTGCACATAGTGGAAGTTTTACAACTTATTGTAGTACCTGTTTAGCTCATCACAATATGCAGCAGATAAGGAATTACTCTAATTTAAGCTATAGTGAACAAAAACAAAAACTGTTATTTTTCAACTCATCAAACTGCTCAGGGGGAAAAGAATAGTGCGGGTTATTACAAGATTAAACTACACTGGCTACAAGTTCAACCTAAATGTATATTTGTTTATCAGCCATAATGAATTGATAGTAATTGTACCATTTTCAATCAATCAATTTGAACCAAATTACTGTATTTAGACTAAAATGACAACAGATTCAGCATTGACATGTCTGTATTTGTATGATTTTTGAGAATTTCTGGTGATCCCAGCACAAGAATGGTGTGTAATTTAATGTATCAAGTCACCCTACTGTCTTTAGTGGTTTGGCATGTTGTTTTTTGAGCAAATATGCAAATTGCTGTTTGGAAAGCTTAATTTTGACTTCTCAGCCATATGTTTTAAAAAAATGTGCAGCAACACAAGATGATTTTCTTTGAACAGATTAACTGCGATATTTGCTGCAAACTAATTGTAAAAGTAGCCTTAATATTTATATCAAATTTATTGCAAGAGTTGTTGAAATGGCAAAGTGCTGACTTTTGTCCTGATGAAAGTAATATTGGTGCGTGTTCAACCAATGGACGATGTGCCTGGAAATGAAGATTGACCTTGCTTGAACATGGACACTGTGGTCCTTTTCTACTTTAAAAAAACTTGAGAAAATACAGTTTTAAACCTTCTTTAATATATGCTTTTAAACTTGCAGGAATCTGTAAAGGCAAACAAAAATAAAAACCAGAATTTCGAGTTGTTAAGTCCTCCCTTTCTCTGCTTTAAGGCCCTTCCCACCACACAAGCATGCATTCAGATGCACGAGGACAGTCAAGCTTGAAGTCAACATTAATTTTTGGAGGATTCAAACCAAGCCCTCCACCTAATACGTCGCAATACCACATCCTGCTCTCACTGCAGACTTTGTTGCTTTTTCTACTGTCTTGTTTAATCATCACAAAAGCCCTCCAACTGAAAAAAAGTCTCCCGTTAGAACAAGGTGCAGAAGTCTCAACATGCTCTCAAGTTAGGATAGATATTTTTGTCTGATGAGGCCAAACAATAAACTATTCCAGCTTTAATCCTTCTGACAATACAGGAGGTTTTTTGCAGACATTTTTTTGCCTGATTTGGCTTAATTCTACACCAACGATTTATGTCAATCCCTGTAGGAACAAAGTCACAAAGCAGAGTCTCCCTCTCGATCACTCATGAGTGATAACGCAGCAATCCCATTGTAGGCGGAAATATCTCACACGAGGGATTAATCAACACGTTTAAAAAGCCATTCCCGTCGCTCCGCTGAGCCGCACGCCTGACCTCATGGATCATCGTCCGAGCACTAGAATACAGATGATGCAGAATAGTGCTGCCCCTTACAAAAGACAGGCAGAGGGGAGGATGTGGAGGCTCGAACATTGTCCTTGCGATCTCGGCAAACTGGGACACGCACTGCGAGACACTTTCAGGAGTGCGAGCTCGCATCTGGGCCCTCATGCATGTGTGTCTTGAGACCAATTTGTCAGATCTTACCACCTTTAAAGGGGAAACACATTGATATTATTTTAGCTGTCATGGGGAGACAAGACCACCGTTTACTACTGTGAAATAGATGTTATTGTGTCTGCTGTAGCTCTGGAAGCACATTTTTAAGGTCCGAAAACTAAGCCCAGGTCACCACAAACTTTTTTATGCCCTGATTCACAACTAGACAGAAAAGAGCTGGAGAAAAGACCAGAGTGAAAGATGGCTGTAATTCAACTGGGGATGGTAATGGTTGGAACATGGTCAGAATCTTGATCCAGTAGGTCACCAGAGTTCTCGAAGACAACATTTTTTTGTGATAAAAAGGCTGCATTATAAACTGTGGACAAGGAATTTGACAATAAAGGGGAATTACCGGGCAGGGAAGGTCAAGATGCACTATGGGAACTGCAAAATCCAGCAGTTTAAAACAGTAGGACATCTTGGTTTCTACTTGTGCTGCAACCAACGATTATTGTCAGTGCTCACTAATGTGACATTGTTTTGTTGTTTTTTTTCTTGAGTAAGTGTTTAGTTGTTGGGTGCACATGTCCCCAATGGAGATAAACTCAAAGATATTTAGCTTACTGTCAAAGAGAAGGAAGGAAATAGGAAAAATACTCAAGTTTAAGATGCCGGAATCACAGAATTTGGACCTTTCTGAATAATCGATTATGAAAATGGCGGCCGATTAACTCAGTAATCAATTAATCATTGAAACTTCAGCTTCCACTGGATTAATTTTGGTCATTTTTCTTCCTTAAATTGTTACAAGTCCTCAAATTATAATGCAAAATATCTCATGTTATGATAAGATATGATAACGTTGTTCTGAAAAGAAAATATTGTGTGTTTTCTGGAAGCATGTATGTTGTAATAATGTTGAAATATCCCATGAAAACATCCAGATCATCCAGTTTTTTCTCTTCCTGGTGTGGCAGCAATACACCTCCATAAATTATCCTGCAAGTAAAACCAAATGCAGGTAAAGTTTGACATAAAGAGCCCAAACACAGTGGAAATGACCTGCTCTCCTGTCTACAATCGAAAATCGTCAAACAACATATAAATAAAATCTAATCAAATTCTTTACTGAGCTCGGTCATGATCTTGTGTTTCTAAGTGCAATGAATCACGGAATCATTTTCACCTGTGTTAAAATGATGTTTTTTTTCTTGGTGGAATGACTTCTGGATTTCAGAACAAAAAGGGTGTATTTCACAGCAAAACCCCCAAATTTACAAGAACCTCATGATTTATTTTGCCTTTTCTTCATAACTGTAAATCTTCAGAGCTCTTGTGTCCTGTTAAATTTACAGTGGCTTCATTTAACGCCTTAAAACAGTTTTGACATGTTGCAGACTTGGAGAAAACTCAGAACCAACATTACTTTAAAAATTAAAAGTGGGGCTTTGTGCAGCGATGGAGGATGGTAGTCGAGTTCCCAAAAGACTCGGGAGGACTACATCCCCATGCTGGCTTAAATAAAGGTCACTATTTCTGTGCGACACAAGAGAAAGGAACCCGGGCAGTCCGATAAGAGATGAGCAACCAGCTCTCAGAAGGAAGCTAAAGGTCACATTTGTGCTGTTAAGGACTCTGCAGGGTCACTGTGGTAGAATCTGTCCTCATGGGACCTTGGCAAGGGAGCACACTGAGAGTTTGGTTTTCTCCGAGTGGAAAAGATGAGTATTGATTTGTTGAGTACAGTCGAATAAAGAGGAATTGTTTGTTTGTAAGCGGGTGTATGTTTGTGTGTACAGATTCGTCATGATCGTCCCGAGCTTCCCTTATCGCTCTCATGCTAATATCCGCTGCTGCCTCTCATGCTTCTTCTTGCTCCCCCTCTTCCTCTCGGATTCATTTTTCCCTCTCATCATTCTCGCTGTCTTTTTTCCCTCCATCTACCTCTCCCGCTGTTTTGGTAATCTATCTGATGCCGTACTGAGTGGCTAGATGAGGATGATTAATTCATGTTCCTAAAATCGACTCATCTGCATGAAAACATGCAGCAGTAAAGGGCAGACATACTGCTGAGTTGTGTGACCCCAGCAAACGGCTACACAGAGCGTAATCCATTACAAACGGGCATGTTCGGGTGCTGTGTGGGTTTCATTTAATTTGCTCCACTTTTTGTCAGAAACGCTCAATTGCATCCAAGGTAATCATTGATAGTTACATTTTTTTTCCTTTCGCCCATTTATTTATTGAGTTCATGTAGTTAAATGTTGAATCTGTGCTCAAGCCCTTAACAAACAAACCAGGGAGTAGCCTTTCCTAGATTTTATTTTAGAAAGGATAAAAGGCAAAAAAAGAAAAAAAGCTCCCTTCTTTCCCTGCTATAAACAGGTCCTGTATCCGTGGAGAGTTACTCACCCCTGAAAGGGTCTTCTGCAGAAGGCCTAATTGCCGTCGGGCCATTTCTTTGGCGAGCAAGACAGTGGCATGAAATATTAACAGAAACTCTTGGGATGCAGGCAAGGAGCCCATGACAGTTGGAGAGATTTATAATTAAGCAGGCGAGGATTAAAGACACACACTCTCATCTCCCTCCCAAATTCTCTTTTTCTCTGTAAGACACATACAAGCAGGCGTGCAAACACACCAGCACACAAGTATGAAGATTAATACACAGCTGGTCTCGGCTGACAAAGCCAAACTATAGAGTCAAGAGCCATTAACGCCTTCACGCATCCCAGAGTGCACGCACGAGCATCGAGCCCTGCGCCTGCAGAGACACAGTGAAGGTCAAGGGTCATAAATTCGCAGAATGTTGTCTTCACAGACAGTTAAATTTGGCCTGCTGTCCTTCATGCTCATTGGGGCGATTCAGGCAGAGAATGTTGTGGCAGAGCCTACTTGCTTTTCCGTTTGAGAGAAACGACCCATGCAGTCCAAGCAGTTTGTTCAAGTTTAGAAGATTCCCGTCACATATAAATGATGTACGACTTTTGACTCATTTGTCATGTTATTATGGACTTCTTTGACAGGAAGCAGTTTTATGAGGTGTGTGGCAGATGGTGCGAGAGACACATCCACCGAGACCCGACTCACTCAAAACAGCTCTAAGTGGTTTTTGAACCCTTCCGGAGAACCTGGATGGATGGATAACATAAAATGTGCCAGTCCCAGGATCTTGTATATTTTGTAATGACTGTGCAAAGGATATTTGTGACTTTTAAACACCACTTTTAAAGTTTGATCAAACTGACATTGCGATTAGGGTCGACCAAACTGACGTCTAATCCCAAACACTGCAAAAGATGATGATATATCGCACATAATTGGTTGCTAACCCTCCAAAAAACAGAAAAAAACATAAATCTCTGTTGCTAAACACTGTTGCTATCAAAACATGTCCCTTGCATTAACCCATGAAGGTCTGAGGCAACCTTTAAACACACACATTGGTGCACATGTTTGCTGCATCAAGCATTAGGTGTTTTAGTAAGGTGTTGAACCCCCTTGTGCTTCAGTGTGCCTTAGCATTGGTTCTCCAAGTCTCTGGAACATTACTGAAAGGACTGGACACTTTTCTCCCTACAGGCATTCTGTCATTTAGTGTTTCTTATGACGGCAGTGGATATTAAATGGTTTAAAATCTCCTATAGATGTTCAGTTATGTTTAGATCTAGTGATATTGATATATGTTTGCATATGGTTCACATGGTTTTCATACTTATGAAACCATTCAGGGACCTCTTCTGACATATGGATGAGGCCATTGTATCATGGATGAGACCACTCCCTGACTCCAGAGATCTCTCAGAACAACTTCGTATTGATTTACTGTCCAGTAACTCTTCCCTTCGGGGGACACATGGACCCAAATCATGCTAGCAAAACATTGAAGCACAGCCAGATATTACTGCCCAGACAGTAGTCACATGACTACTAAACATATTACATACACTGGAAAAATGTAATGTTGATTGATTCAATTGGTAGCACGTAATTGAATCGTTTATCCACATTAAGCTAAACAGTAATTTAGCGCCCCATTTTAAGATAAATGGACTTAAATCATTGATTTCCTCTAAAAAAGAAAAAAGAGCATTGCTGGAACTTATTTTAAGGAATTTAACTTGAAGTTTCCATTTTTTCAACTTAAGTAATTTCTTTACCCAAAAGTAAAATGTAAAACAGGATTTTTGTCAATGAGACTTTTGCTATTGGCTACGTTGAAGATACCGGTGGTTGAGTTGCAGCAGATTTGATTTTTTAAAAGGTCTATGCTATTCATGTCAACGCATAAAGCTGAAGTGCAGGAAACTTAATATTTGGCCCTTTAATCAAACTGAAATACCAGTTGACTCTGGACAGCATGCCATTTCAAAATAATATAATCCACAAGTAAAAAAGTAGATTTATGGGTTACCCGCTCACCAGTTTAGCTATCTGGGCACCCCATGAACAAGGCTTTAGTCCCAATGGAAACGGCCTGGGTTCAAGTTCCAACTCAGTCCTTTGCTGCAGGGCCTTCCCCCATTCTTTCCCTACTTTCCTGTTTGCCTCTGTACTAACCTGTTGAATAAAGCCAACAAAAGGCCAAACAAACCATTAGATTCATCCAAACAGAACATTAGTTCCAGTACAGCATAAATACACTCTTTACAGTGCATGCATGCTACCAAAGCTTCTTTCACTGCTGTTTCCCAAAAAATATCTACACACATGCTTCTCACACCAACATAAATGTGCCCTTTTACTCATTTTAAACTGTGTATCACCCCACAACAGCTCACCTAACATACCAGTACTCTGCAGTTAGCTCCAGTGATGAAGCAATCCTCTTCTTTCTCCAGCCTTGGCTGTCAGTAATCCTCCTAGTGTGTCTGTTTTCCGTTCATGCACTGAGCCGTTGCACTTCACTAATTTACAACTTTTCTTCTGCTGCAGCGCTATGGACCACTGACTCGGCTAGATATTTTCACGACTACACACAAAGCTGCTCATGTACGGCTCACACTATTTCCTTCCATTTTCCTCTTCCCTGAGCTGCTCTTTATTACTATTCATCTTATTGCACTGGAAGTGCAGTTGTGTGTGTTTTTGCTTTGACCATATACAGTTAGGATGTGTGTGCTGGAGGATCGTGAGTAAAATACAATGATGAAGAAATTTATGTTTGATTTTTTTTTCTGAATTCAACTTAATTCAAACAACTACCCCATACAGTGTTTTCCAGTGTTTTATATGTTAGGCTGTGCTCTCACTACCTTTCGAAACAACCGTGAAGGAAAAGCACCTGCGCCACAATACTTAGTTTTGAAGGAGCCAAGAGTCAGCTCTGCACTGTATATCAAAAGATAAATGTAGGCCATTTTGATGTCCCTATCTGGTTTGTGAACACTGGTTTTGGAGCCTTAAAGTGCAGAATTTTGTTGTCTTGCTTCTTGGACCCTTTTGAAAAGCTAACCCTAGCGTAATGAGTGGATGGCCCTGAAATCGTGAGCTTACAGTACTTAAAGCCTGCTTTGTCCGGAGATTTCCGTTTGTTTTTTCAATCTATGTATCATTGTTTTAACAAAGCGTTAAATGTGTTAGTCTAGTTCGATACTATAATATAAAGTTAGTATAACGCGATATGAAATTTATTCCTGACTCCGCCTTCCTCTCATAGATCCCCATTTATCCAAAAAGCGCCGGTTGCTGCCGGACCAATCAAGTTCGAGCTTCACTTTGTCATGCTGTCAATCAACGGTTACGCGCACAGCAAGCAAGCCAAGCAGAGGTGGGCGAGCTACGCACTACGCAACCCGCAGCACACATTTGTTTTGCTTGTGTGAGGAGAGAGCATCAGGGCTCAGCAACTTCCAGAAAAGTTACCAAATCCCACGGTTTTGTCAGGCCAAGGACTGCAGGACGTTTTTTGGCTCGGGTGCTCGCGTCGCTCCCCGACCACGGCCTCCATAGCCCGGCTGACGGCTTCGTTTAGAATGCCCGACTTCTGGAGGAAGATGTGGGGCGTCTGGGACATACTCTTTTGTCAGAGGAGTCATGCAATTCTGAACTCTAGATAGAAATAAATAAACAATGTACACATATACACGCGTAAATGCACTAAGTTTGATAAACAACGTCATCGAGAGGGATACACAAGTGTAATCACATATTGAAACTTTACTCGTTCGTCCTAGCAGATTCATGTTATTTTGGTATTAGGACAAGTTAGACTCAATACAGCATTCTAACGTAATTCCTTTATTATTTACTAAATGTACTAAATGTAGAAGAGGGGAAAACAGCAAAACAGGCGAGATGCTGCAGCACTCCGGGCACTTCTCTCAGGTACTGCGCGCGTGCACAAATAAAGGGGCGAAATCAGAGGGAGGGAGGGTGGGACCACCAGTGTTCTGGGAGACGCTGCGATTCAAACTCCGGACAGCAGCTTTAATGCAGGGTATGTTTTAGGATGTTTTAGCTATATCGTGATTGTGGCTGCTATTAACATCTGGTTAACTCAAAATGCAATGTCATCGCATTTTGTAAATTCTCATCATGAGAAAACCCAGAGAGAACATGAAAACTCCATGCAGAAAGATCCCGGACAGGCCAGGATGCAACAAGGGATCTTCTCGCTGCAAGGCGAATGTGCTAACCACCAAGCCACTTGTGCAGCCCTCAAATTGGCTTTGATAAGCATATTGCAAAAATTCCAGACTCACTACAGCAAAATCCCATTTTCTATTCAACCCTGACTGTCCACCAAATTTGGCAGAAATTCAGACTTTTGAATTATGCTTACAGTCCAAACATAAAAGGTGTAATTTCCTTATTTTGAAGGTAAAAAGGATTTACAAATTCCAACTGCAGCACTTACATAAACCTGTCCCCTGAGCAAATTTAACACTGCCAAAAAAAAACAAGAGAGAAATTGTGCAATTTTCGTGTTATACTCTATTCAGCGTCTTGATTGTGAGTTCAGGCCGACGTCTCCATTGAAACCCTCCCTTCGCTTTCCATCAGAGGAGCTATTATATCATTTTGTTGTGTTGTCTAAGTACAGATTGTGCCTTTAAACTCTCCTGCCAACAGGCTTGCGGTGCCTTAAAAAGTTTCGGAGCATTTTTGAAAGAGAAATATATCTGTTGGAAAAATGAGCATTGTGCTGTAACTCTGGCCCTGCAGGGCATGGAGCTGTGAAACACAACACATTAGCTTGTCAAAGTGGATGAGGTAATTTGTTTTCTTTCATTACTGAATTAAAAGCATTGTTGTGGAGCTGGGCTGCACCTACTCATGTGCTTTTGTTTTCAAGTCTCACTCTACTTTTTTTGTTGCATGGAAACATTGTATGTTTTTTCACAAATGAACTCAGTCATGTTGTTGTTGTATGTAACCTGTCATGTATTGTGTACTCATGTGGTCATGATGTATGCATGAACATGTTTGCATGCGTACAATTCAGTGTTTATTCATTCTAGTGCATTTTTCTAAGCGTATGCATGATTGATAGCATGCTTACTATACATAAAGCGAGGAAGGGAGACAGGAAAATGCATTTTGACCCATTATGCAAGTGTAATGAAACTATATCTCCACAGGCTCTGCATATAGTTCCCTAAAAAAAAAACAAGTATGCACAGCAAAAATGAGCCTTTGTATACTTACAAGAACTCAGCAATATCTCTAAGCATCCCTGGCAATATTTCCCCCAAAACCAAACACACACACACACACACACACACACACACACACACACACACACACACACACACACACACACACACACAGCTACAATTCAACTCGATGCAGAAGGGAATAAAAGAAAAGTTTGTTGTTGGAATTTAGCAGGATATGCAAGAAACTTCCCAAACATGTGGCGTCTTATCAATGCTGATACATGTGCGGTGAAGCAGGGACACGGGTTGCTGCTCATGCTATAACTGACACCAACTACAAGGTGCGTGTATAAAATGTATTGCACATGAAGCATAAAACGCATCCACACATAAGCGCACATCCCTGAGGAACTCCTGTCAAGTGACAGAGCATGTCGGCTGCACGTCACACACACACATCTGCCGCGATGCACTGCTGCATTTGTTTGTATCAGATGCCAAAGTAATCATGCCTCATGCCAAAGAGCCTCAGCCGCATGATTTCAGAACTGTCAGGTGTGTGCGCGCGAGTGTGTCTTTGTGTGTAAGAAAGGGGAAAGTGAGCGTGAAAAAAGGCTTCAAACACAAAGTCAAGTGCCTTCCTGCTGACATGAACTACTGTGCTTTTGTGGTATGTGGCATTCATGTAGTGTCACTGCTGTTCTCTCTCCCTCTAAGTGGATGTTAGAGAAGAATATGAAAATGCAGTATATATTATTATCTATGTATATAGATAGATAGATAGATAGATAGATAGATAGATAGATAGATAGATAGGGTATTGTTTTTAGTTATTCTCTTACTGTAAAGCAGTGATTGATTCATACATGTAGAAATTATAACATTAAATTGTAATTAATGAATATTTATTCCTTTGGTATTTTTTTCTTTTAAGGTTAACTTATATTTCAAACCTGCCAGTTGGTTTGGGATTCAGAGGGTTCATTCTATAAAACTGTATTTTATTTTGTTTTCTTCTGTCTTAAAAAGGGTCAAGATAACAGCTTTTACTTTACTATTAATAATGCAAATCTGAGTTACAGCACTTGCCCCAGACACACAGGGCCACTAACCCACAAATAATTATATTAAAGTGGAATGAGGTAAGAATGCCTTCATGCAATGATGGAATACTTTTAATTTGTGAAGCTTTTTTTACCTTGAACTTGTCAGTACAAAAACATGAAGGTGAAATCCTAAAACATAAAGGTGGTGCCTTTAGAAATTCATGTATTTTTTCCACATCAAACCCATTTATTCTTTTGTTGTCAACCCTATTATCAGTTATGTCCCATTGTATGCTGTTATTATTCCACTTTTTTTTACTACAATCACTTTATTTTGTGCAATATTTTGCACTGTAACTTCTGTCGATTGTGTTATCTTTGATTTTTTTGCTTCTATTTTGCTGGTTCAATGTGTTTGTCACAGTGGGGAACTCCTTGTACTTTTTTGATGATGCTTTGTACTGTTTTGTGAGCAGCCTCGATGTGCAACTGTCTGCCAGTGATGGACCCGAATAGCACGATTTCTGAGTGAAGACTATAAACTGCAGCAGCTGTTCTCAGTTTAAAACATGGTAAAATTCAATTTGGAAGGCATAAAAACTGTATTCATGCAAAAAATAAAAGAGACATGGTTTCAAAGGTTATTAACTTTTTTTGAGATATTGCACAGAAATAGTTAAAAAAATATCATCTCTAACACAATAACTCAATGTTTTGTGACTTGTTTTTTTTTTGTTGTTGCAATTTCCAACAAAATGACACCTAGTGGTCAAATAAAACCCATGAAGTTGAAATGTTGAATGGGTGTGAATAATTCTGAGCCTCACTGTGTGTTCTCTGGAAGCCCATTGTTGTGGTTTAACCTCCTGAGACCCATCCCATTTTCATTTTTGTCCTCTGCACTTGGACATTTGTTTTTGATCTATGTATTTTGACTCATTTGAGCTTTTCCACTAAATCCTGACGTGCTTAGTAGAGGACATCCTGGCCTTTCCAGTGATATCTCCAATGATTGGGTGGGATGATGGGAACGTTGTTTTCATTCTGTGACAAAATGGAGACGGCAGCAAAATGCGCCTGCTAGGAAAAGAGAGAAATTAATTAAAAAGTTGTTTCGATATTGTTGTTTAAATCATAGTAATCATAGATGTTCTTGTTTTTGAATATGTTGAGAATTCTAAATTGTGGTCAGAGTTCAGTTAAACTTTTTGTCAGGAAAAATACAGGAGAAAATGAGGACAAAAACACATTCTTTGTGGGGTAATAAACACATTGAATGTAAAATAAGTAATGTAATAAATAAATAGTTGTTTCTGACTTTGTTTCATTCAACCTCTTAATTTTACACTATTGTTATTTAATTTAGTTTCTTAAAATTTCATTAGAAAATGGATTGACATTCTCGTTTTCTTGTCGGCCTATTTCGATTTCTGTTTTGCTTTTTGTTTTTGTTTTTTATGGTAAAATTGTTCTGTTATCTCCAAAATAAAAATACAGA
Source organism: Acanthochromis polyacanthus (assembly GCF_021347895.1). Taxonomy (NCBI): domain Eukaryota; kingdom Metazoa; phylum Chordata; class Actinopteri; family Pomacentridae; genus Acanthochromis; species Acanthochromis polyacanthus. The sequence continues at coordinate 23,395,870 of NC_067134.1, read as the reverse complement.
TTTTTTTTTTTATAAAATTCTGAATTGGGCGTCATTGTTTTAGCTCCAAAAAGGCAGGAAATCACAAAAAAGATACTTGTTTTTCCCTTGGTTCTCAGGACATTAAGTTTATTTAGGACACGCTAATGTTGGTGCTCCAACACATTTTAAGGGGCAGGTTTTTAAATAAATTGCAGCAGGTTGGGAAGTAATCAGGAGAAATGAATGCAAATCTGTAAACATCTGTCCACATTCATCGATCGAGATTTTATTTGTAGATTATGCAGAACAAAGATCTTAGGGGAGTCTCAGGCTGCTCAAAATCAATTTGGAGTCAAGCAATCGGGGCTGATAATGAGTCCGTTTCTTGAAACAAAAACAACAGAATCGGTGTGTGGGTCCACTACCTACAGAGCTCAATGCAAATGTGTGCTGCATTCCTGTTGGTGTGTGCTCCTGCTCAAACTCCGCATTCATATGCAGCCTATGCTCCCCTTCCAAAACTTCCCCAAAAAGTTCTGACCCACTTTATGGCTTCTCTTTGCATATTGGTAAACATATTTATGAACATCTGTATAATCAGCTTCCTGAGTTTGTACCCTCGTAAGGTCATTTGTTTCGCCGACCGTATCTTTTAGAACAAAGGCGGATGAGAGAGGCTGATTAGGGCCTTCAGTTGTCTGCATATGCGTGTGACTGTGCACGTGTCGAAGTGCATGTAAGCCTTCAAAACTTTGTGTCTTTCAGTATTTGTGTGCATATTTTGGGTGTGTGTTCTCTCTCATGGACCTCTGGGCCTTGAGAGTGTGTCAGCCTTGGACCAGAAACATGAAATTTGCATTCTTTAATTAACATCCAAGCATTCACTGGTGGTTGTAATTCCAAAACTTGGGCTGCCGCTAGTTTGGGAATCACAAAGACAAACAACCCTGGAGGGGATATTTTTATTTACTTATTTACCCCCCCCCCTCCTGTTTTTCACTTTCATTTTTTGTCCGCTAATGAAAAAGCTGCAAATAACTGGACTTGATTAGGTGACATTTGAGTTTGAAGCAATTGCTTGTAAAATAAATAAAAAATAAAATATATGAGGAGGGGGTAAAAAAGCAACAGCACAGATGAATAGCCTTCAGGACTTATTATTTTGTTATTTTCTGCTGCCAGATAAAAGGGCTCTTGCTCTAAATGTGATGTAAAATAAAGTGGAAGTTTACTCCCTGGTGATGTGGGCGAGAGTGTGTGGTGGCTCGAGGTGTCAGGTTTGTTTAGCGGTAGGGGGATATACGGCCATGATATGTTGTTTCCCTTTGTAATGGCACAAAACAAAAACGAGCTTGGGGAAACATAATTTGTATTTCATCTGTTTAAAAAAGAAAGTTCCATTGCCATTTCATTTCCATTGTCCTAACTCTGCAAAACCAAACCAGAGAAAAAAGGGGAAAGGTAACATGGAGACATACATATTTATACTTATTAAAAAAACAAAACAAAATGAGCAAACATAATAAATATATATATATATATATATATATATATATATATATATATATATATATATATATAAGGGACAGAAAGGAGTAACTGAAATGGTAGTTGGATTGTATTAATTTTATTTTATTATTTATTTATCACTATTATTATTATTATTATTAAGTTGTAATAATTTTTGTTTTTATTATTATTATTATTAATAATAATAATAATAATAATAACAATAATAACAATAATATCAAATAATAATAAAAACAAAAGAAAACTGATATTGAATTTTTGCCTATTTCAGTTACTCCTTTCTGTTCTAATTCTGTAAAACCCAAATATATAATATATACAGTATGTATACAGGACAGAAAGGAAAATTTTTAAGACATTTTAATTATTATTATTTATTATTTTTATTATTGTTATTCTTTATAATTATTATCATGATTTATTATTTATAATTACTATTATATTATATAATAAATTAGAATTTTGTTTATATAATAAAATACAAATAATACAATTTCTGTTTTTATTTATTATTATTATTATCACCATAATAGTTATTTTTACTATGGTTTTGATTATTTGTTTCTATAACAATAATACATTAATACATGAATGAATAAATAAATAAATGAATAAGTTGATTTTTTTTTTTTGCAACAGTGGGTTTAGTTCTTTTCAATTACTATTATTTGGTTAAAAAAAAACAGCTGGTATTTTCTTTTGAAATAGTGAAAATCTTTTGTTTTAATCAGGAATAAGTCATATTTTGATAGGAAGGTTTAGTTTCCTGTGCACATATTTACCTCAAACTTCTTCTCTGAGTTAGAACTTTTACACAGACTTGCCAATGCAATGCTGCTTAAGGACAACTCTACATACAGCATCGAATTACCTTAAATGAATTAGTTTAACAAGACATATATTGTTGTTGTTGCTGTTTTTATTGAATTAGTCTGCATCTTTGAAAGTCTTGCTCAACTTCACAGAAGAAGGGAACACAGTGTACTCAACCTTTTTTGTTATTCAATATCCATGGCAACTTAATCTTCTCTATTTGCTTCCTTCTGTGACTTCTTATTTTTATTCCCCCGTATTTTACATAAACAACACAACACCTACATTCAGTGGCTTGGATTTTAGTCGATTTGTATGAGCATATTCTTAATCTAAACATTTTGATGTACAGATATTGCCTTGTCTGACACCTCCAGAGTGCAATCATCCAGCTGTGGATAAGCAGAAATGCTTGCTGATGAAAATTTGAAAACGTCCTGACGTGCAATTTAGGCAGCTCAAGCTGTACTTGTCACGGATGTCGACACATCCTTACCTTTGTTTTCCTTCATGGCAAAAGCCTGACGGTTCTGACCTTTGTTTCTTTATATTTTTCACTCACAATCGTTGTCAAAAACTTGTGTGAAGAACTCAGCCAACCAGTGAAAACAGCTAAAACCAAAACTCACCAACTTTACATTCAGAATGTATTTCTCCAGTTGGATTCTTCCAGCTTGAAATGACATCAAGAAGTGACAAACGACAGTGGGTCATTGTGTTTGAGATGTTAATGAACTACATTTTTTATAGTCATCGAAACACTTGCTTTTTGTTTTGTTTTAAAGAAGCTTTACATACCAATCTATTTATTAAATTGTCAATTGAAGGTCACCCAGATCTCAAGTTTGCTATTAGAGTCCCTGAGAGTGAGTTTTGCACTGTGACTGCTCACGACATACACAAAAAGCTAAAAGGTCACATCTAAGTGTTTTAAAGTGCCAGCGGCCACAGTGTAAAAGACAATCAAAAATTTCAAGGAGTTCCACATTGTGAAAAATCTCAAAGGTCACAGTAGGGAGCGAACAGGTGATTATGTGCAGGTAAGAACTGTGGAGGCCAGGAAGGTTTCATCACTGAGGCCATCCTGATGAATCTGAATTACACTGACACTGACATCTGAAGGCTGACACTCCAGCAGACAAGGCTGGTCTCCATGGACACAAACAATTCTCCAAGGAAGGTTAACAAAGCATACTTATCAGTTTCAAGACCTCCCCTGGGCAAAGAAGAACGCTTTTAGCCATCAGTTACGTGAAGAGATGACGTGAAAGTATAGTTGTTTGGGCACAGGGATGTTGTCTTCATTAGGAAAATGAAAGAAACTGGAAGCCTTCAACCCTAAAGAACATCATCACCATGGTCAAGCATTGTGGTTGGAATGAAAAGCTTTGAGGAAAGAGATCCACTTAAAGATTGTGGAGGAAAACGTGAGACGATCTGCAGAAAAAAATATGGCTCAAAGCAACATCAGACCTTCCAAGCAATCCGAAACATACAAAGTGGTTGGGAAACGGTTAACAGAAACCTATGTCAACATTTTGGCGCAGCCCAGCCAGGATCCAAAGCTGAACCTAATTGCAAACTCTGGATGAAAGCAATGACAAAAGTGATGGCAAAAAGGTCTCTAACTTCAAAGATCTGGTCAAGGCATAGAACAAAATCCCGCTGGAGACATGGAAACAGCTAGTTAGCATTTGATTTCTACTGAGAAAATGTATGGATCATTTTGGACAACAACAACAAACCAAACACAGAAAGAGTTCAAATTTATCATTAGCATTTGTAACAGTATCTACTCATATTTTGTCTACTGCCTGCCACAATAAACCTATTCACTACAAATCAAAGATCGGAATGGTTATGAATAATTTTGGGCCTAATGCTACGTTCTACTGAAGCCGATTGTTGTCGTTCGTCTCCTGGGGTTCAGCCTCTGGGCAACATCAGCTCAGTATTGCCCAACACAATCAGTGCAGGGAAGATCTAATATGCAGCGCTTTGGTGACAGTTTGTTTAAACAAATAATTTCCAGTGCAGCACTTGTGAATCATTTGCATTAGTTTAAGTCTAAATGGTCACATGGGAATACAACTGCAGTTTCGCTGCAGCACCGAGTCTCTTTTTATTGGTGATGATTCAGTTTATTATTTACTCGATTGACTGTATGTTCTCGTGACTCTCGACAGAAATGCTGCGGTCATCATTCTCGTAAATGAGTGAGCTAAGAGAAGTCATCTGTCTGAACTGTGCCAACACCTGTTTGCAGGCCCCAGAACAAGAACGTGAGGAATGAAGTGGAAGCTGGAGCCATATTTTCTAGTCCCATTAAGGGACATTCTAATTGCTTGTGGATTTAAAGAATAATGAGATATTTAAATTATGTGTACAGTCATTTTATTACCCTATAAATCCTGAACATTTACTTCCCAATCCTCTAAATCTAAATGGGGGTGAAGGAGATGGACTTACTTTTTAAAGATACTGATCATGTGGCTGAGAAACTACCAGGTATCCTTAATTTACCATCATATCAGACATTTCCGGGCATCTGTTGACTGTCTCCATTCTAATAAAAGACACAAAAGAACGCCAGAGGCTGTTTAACATGAAAAAAGGAAACCTTTTGCTTTCCGAGATCCATGTAAGTGTATTGTCTTTTTTCAGAGTAGACCAGAACAAACTTTTGGTTTCTCATGGGTACGTTTTAGATTAGAACCAAAATTCTGCAACCCAGACACCTCTATGAAGGCCTGTTTACCAAGACTTATTCAGTTTAACCCTTTGATGCACAACATTGGTCGAAAAATACCCATATTCCATTGAATTTTGGTTACTTTTGACCCATTGTTGTGCATCAAAGGGTTAAGAGGTATTTAGAAGCTACAAAGCCAATGGATATGGATAAAGCTCTCCTCGCTAATGAATCAACAGCAAGTTGATCCTTTTCTGGCGGTGCATCTTCAAGAAAAGCGTCTGTATATTCTCTTCTGGTCTGGCATTAAAGCTTTGCAGTGTCAAACAACCTTTTTGTTCTGTGATAATTTGAAGCCTCGGAAACTTTTATGCTCGACAGACTCTGGTGCGGCCACGATTTTCTAAAACTGCTGGGTTGAACATGACTTTGGCCAAAAATGACCGATGACATTGAAAACGAATAGAAGAAACACCTCTGATTTACTCAAGCATCTCAAAGACAAGCACATAGAACTGTGGACATAATTCAGTCTAAGGCAGTTTCAATCATTCTGTTGTATTGACAACATACCGTCACAATGTTCACATCCCCCACACACAGCAGTCACAAAGGCTGATTTAGCTTCTTTAGGCTAACAGTAATAGCTCATAATGTGATTTAGGTGCTACCCATGTTCGGAGCCTAGCAACTTGTCAACATGTAGCAGTGTGTTTGTGTCTGTGTGTGTTTGCATACTGTGTGCAGCAGCCACTGTGGTTTTCCTCATGGTCTTTTCACAACATGAGCTTGAGGAAGATGTTGCTGAGGCACAAAGAAGATACACAACTATATCTATTCAAACACTCAGATATTACGGCAAAAACACACACCAAAATGTTTTTTTCCCCCTATTTTTTCCAAATGAAAGACCTCATCCTTGAATACATTCTTTTAATTTGCTTATTTCTATCAAAAATTATGCCGAGAATTGTAGATATCAGCAACATTGGCACTGACAACCAGATTTCTGGGATCATAGCATCCCTAAATAAACAAGAAAAGCACTCCACTAAGACTGCTCAGTTGTTGTATCATTTCCAATGGCTGAAATCTTAAAAGAACTAGTAGTGATCACTTGTAGTCATAGTGACAGTGACGCCATGCCGCTTCCTTGCATTGATACAGAAATCTTTAACAAATCCGTGGGTCCAGACTATAAGCTGCATCACTTGCATAATCTAGTCACTTGGTCCTTGTGTCATTTCTGACCTTCCCCGAAAATTTCATCCAAATCCAATAGTCCGTTTTTCAGTAATGTTGCTCACTCACAGACAGACAGACAGACAGACAGACAGACAGACAGACAGACAGACATCACATAACTCCCCAGTTCCTTGGTGGAGTAAATATAACATTCCCAGTGACACCATTTGATGGCTATAGATACAGATATGTGTAAATATTTTCATATGTAAAGAATGCTTTTCCACAGTTTGTTTTCCATCATCGGATCCTTGTTCAGCCCCCACTGATGCTGTTCTTTTTCTGACTGATTGACGTCCCTGATTACATGTGATGGTCGTGTCCTAGAGGGGCAGCGGATCGGGCTGCGCTCCAAATAGACACATGCACACATACTATGTGGGCACATCACAAAGGAAGACGAATGATGTCACGGTCATGCAATATGTAACATGTTTCAAAATCCGGTCAACATCAGAGGCACATCTGTACACGTGCACATCAGGATGTTGCTTCAAACGCTTTCAAAATCAAAGCTGCGCAGTTTCTCTCCCCTCACATGCTCAGCTGCAGCTTGCTTTATCTGACAGGGCTGCAACAGAGGAACCAGGAGGGGGGGAAGACAAATAAAAAGAGGCAATATGGGAGAAAAATAAAGTGTGTTTGCTCGTGCATGTGTGTATGACAAAGTAGAAGCATCGAGGGACATGAAGGAGGGCAGGATCAGATTTGGCACAGAATGACGCACTTCTAATGATGTAATATGTTCTTGCAGCGACTGATGGAGGCTCAGGCGACTCTGTCTTGCTGTCTATGTGCAACACATCCTGCAGTTGTTTTGCGATTTTTTCAGATTTCTGACTTGAATTCTTGGCCTCATTTTCAACTCTGATTGTGTCTGAATCTGTTCTTTCCATCACATTTTCTCATTCTGTCTCAATTTAGCTGACTTTAAAGCATTTTTATCTGTGTGTGTGAGTGTATTTGTTGAAAAAAAGTCAGCTTGAATGAGTACATGGTCCTAATATCTCTACAAGATCACCGTAATAAATTCGTATCAATATAGGCAAATGGCATTTTCCTATATTCCACGTATGTGCATATTGATAATGTCTAATTTAATCATTTATATCTGCTTTGTAAAATTCAATTTAACGCATTTGAATGCATATGATGCATACAGTAAACATTTCTGTTGTCATGTTTGTTATTCAGTCCACACAATATTGCAAGTGCATGCACTAAATGAAGCATTTAATTAAATTACATTTAAACTAATTTAATTTCATTTAATCTTTTATTTATTTTGACTGTTGTATTTGAATTCTGTGGGTAATTATTTACTGTTACTTCTGACCTTTTGATAAGCAATATAATTATTTTTTTGGAAATAAGTCGCTTTTAATCGAAAGACACTAAAATATCAATAAAATTAATTTAAAAATGTATTTTATTTTGATAGGTAAAATGGGACACACCAAAACCTCTGTTTGAAAAAGAATGAAGTTTCCTTTTTTCTAAAAAGAAGAAAAATATTTAAATACAATTGTTGCAAATTTATCTGAATTTCACAAATATTTACTTTTCATTTAATATATGGAAATGTTAAATTTAGAATTACTACAGTATATTTTTCAAAATCCACTAACTTTAAATGGATTAATGTTAATATACACATACATATTATTGTATTTTTTTACACATTCAAATATTCAAATGGTTCTAATTAAAAAAACAACAACAAAAAAACACATAACTATATGTAAAATTAAGGCCAGAAAATGTATTTTAGTTATGGGAGATGACAGTATTGTGTATTGTCATTTTATACAGTTTTTAAAGGGTTTATGTAAAAATAATACAGATGCAATAGTATGAAATGTTGACATGAGCGTATATGTTGAGTTTCTTACACTTTAAATATGCTTTGGTGAAATGATTCCTGTCAAAAGTCGCGTCTTTTCTGACTTACATTTTACCCTGAATGAATGGACGGCTGTCAAACATGCCATTTTCATTTGTGCGTGTGATCCTCCTCAACATTTTTTCACGTCTTTACTGGGAACGACTGTGTGTCACCGTTTGAAATGTAATCATTAATCGGAGACGTCCAACATCAGCAAAGTTCTATCAGTAATTTCCAGTTGTCACTTGTCAAATCTACCCTGTCACTTATTTTTTCCCCTCCTTGAGTCGTTCAGTGACACAAATGAAAAATATATATATAAAAAAGGGATGTTTTCTGTGTTATCTCTCCCTCACACCAGTGAGGAATCCGATTGGCTATTTGGTGCTGTGTATGATTGGTGACACTGTCATTCATTTCTCTGGAATTACAGGTTGTTTTTTTTTTCGAAAGTGTGAAAAAAAATGGTATGAGATTGACATCTTCACTGTTATTCACTTACCAGTTACACAGAGAAAGAACAAATATTGCAGCAAACGGCATCATGAGTTACCGCCGAGTATTCATACAGTAATTGTCTGAATGTAAATATTACATTTTGCATAGTGCACCGAAAGACAAATGAATAAATACAATATTTGTTTTTTTTTAAAACTTGAGTAGCAAATGGTTGATGCATAATTATTAATTGTAGAGTAGATCCTGTAATGTGGCGTACTTGGAGCCCACATTTTCTTATTTATGCACAAAAATGGTGCATTATTTTGTTGTAAATACACCATAGCATGGGGGAAATTAGCAAGAAAAAACAAAGAAATTCAACAGAAAGGGAAACATCCAGAGAACAGAGGATTTTCTGAAAGTTTTGACCGAAAATCTGGAGATAAAGCTTCCTGATCGCGGGATTCGGCCCTTGGAGCCATCGAAATTGGGCGAGATTAAAAGGAGGGCCTGACTCAGAAGGCCAGTGTGCTCAAACATGTCTGTTGTCTGACTGGGCTCACTGTTTTTGATCTCTGAAATCCAATGCAAACTTTCAAATCTGAAGCCTTTTTCGTAAGCAAATGGTTTTGGGGGCTGATTACTTCATGCAAAGGCCATACAAGTTAAAGGAAAATATCAAATAAGCTTGAATAAACGTCATGGAAGCCTTTCAGGTCATGCATTAACAACTGTGTTGTGTCGATACTCTGCTGCAGAAGGAATACTGATAGTTTTGGATATTATGGATCTGAAATGTGATTTCCAACTGTGAATGAAAAGACAGCTTGATATTCCTTGGAGGACATGGGAAGGAGAGGTAAAACTGTACTTGTTGTGACAGACTTGTCTGTCGCCGCCTTTTACACAATTACTGCTCCATTTTCCAGCCGTTGCTAGGATACCCAAATCCAATAGTTTTTCGAGGTCATCTCCCGCATGTCTCATCCAGAAACAAACGGGACGGGTGCTGGTAAATCAAAAATCTATCCCTAAATCCCCTATGACATCGTATCCCTGACTATCCGTTAATCCCCCGGTTGTCACAGTCGACGCAGATCAAAGTAAATAGGAGGCAATTGCCATGATGAAGTTTGCCAGGAGCAGGAGTGTGAACAGTAAGGGTCCACTGGTGCTCCTGTTATCTGCCCGACTGCCCTTCAGCGCAGAAAGCACCTCTTTGTCGTGATTATGATGCTTGAAAACTAACTTTTGCAAACATTTTAGAACTCATTAATATTTCAGTACCTTCAGGGTATTTTCATCCACACACACAAGGACACAAAAAACTCTTTTTGAAATTCTAGAATACCGTGTTTGACCCTACAACCCCCATTTTTTTGCTTTCATTCCTGGACTGTAGTTAACTCAGAACAAAGCAGCATTAACTGAGGCTGCACAGAAGCTGCAGGGATACCAAAAGTAGGGATGCGAATCAAATCCTTGGGGCATTTTGGATGTCAATTGAGGTTTCAAATGTAAAAAAACAAAACAAAACAAAACATCTTGAACAGAACAGTTAATTCATCTCTAATCTACTTAGAAGAATGAAGGTAAGTTATGCCAATTCTTCCACAAGCATTCCACAAGTTCTGGTATCAAAGCTAAGCCATTGGTGGGTAATATGACCACCCTACTTTGACATGTAAGATGACTGCACAGAATAGAATTTTAATTTGATATTAAACCCAAAAAAGTCTATTGTAAGTGTGACCCTATTAGCTGATAATCTTGTTCCGTCACTCTCCATCCTGCATATGAACCTATAGGGGCCTGATGAGCGAATGCGAATGCAATTTGGTGTGCAGTGATTCTGCAAGTCTTTCTGAGGACGACAGGTGTAATAATATCACACGTCCAGAACTCTCAGGAACAGTCAGACTGCTCATTAAATTTGAGAACATATGGCTGATTGCAGGAAGCACGGAAATAAAATGAAATGAAATTATCATGATCATTCTCTTTTACCTTAAGCACATTCAGGATGTAGCTGGTCAGTAGAAACTTTGAGACATGCATGTACTACATTATGCACACCCATTTTTATGTTTTTATAAAGCCGGGTGAATCCTCAGTGAGTCACCAGAGTAATCTCCTTTAGAGGGATATAAAGACGGGATAAGAAAACCTGCCAATGGTACATTTGCATATCTTCTATTGTCGCTGGTTATGACTGTGCGAATCATCACACTGTTTGCATAAAATGACAAACGGGACAACTTAAGAGAAACCTGTACTTTCCACAGCAGCTTCTCTTTGTGTTTTGTTTTCAGAATAGAAGACAGATTTCCTTCTGAACAGGACACTGTACCTGTTATTATGGTAATACAAGCTTGTGTATTGTGTAAAGCAGGTTACTGTCTGCTAAACGACGGAACTGTAAATGTGAATGTAAGCAATTGTTGTTTACCGCTGTGCTTTAAATGCACCATTAGTGGCTTTGAGGTTGTATTTCAAAGCCGGAATGGTAATTAGGACCACATTAATTAATCAGTATGCTTAAAAATGCACTTTATAACTAATAACAATCCATTATTTGGGTTTCAGGTAAACTATGTCAAGATATATGATAAATCATTTCTGTTCCCAGCAGCCATTTCATCCACTTATTTAAGGTGCTTTTTAATTGTTTTGTAAATAAATGATTTCACGTGGTTGCATTAGGGATGTTATCCGTAGCTCTATAATCACATTTGTATTTAAGTCTGATTTTGTGCTTACTGTCGTTTGTGGCTCATTGCAATTGTTGCATAACTTTGCTAGGATACTCTGAAAATTTTTTAACTCCATGATGGCGATATCTTCCTACTTACATTTTAATTTGCTTCCTTAAGTATCTGCTCTATGTAAGCACAGCCTGCAGTCCAGTCAGAGGAAAAGTCACAGAATTTTTGTCACGTTAGTGTTGGTCACACTGGAGTCACTCATGGTTTTTGGTTGTGCCGAAGAGTGCAGAATTTACTCTATTTTACAGAATCTGGTTGAAGGAAAGGATTTTTTAGATAGCCTTGCAGAATAAAGAGATTTTGAGTTGCCCTTTAAGACCAACCATTGCGCAAGTCTGCCAGGACATATTCTTACATTTTTCATACTGTAGTGCAGTTTTTTTTGGAGTATTTTCTATTAGCTTTACATCAATATAACCCTTATATCCCATGTTTTAATAATATGTATCGACTTATGTCATAACTACTACAATAAATTGCTTAAAAGTGCAATAAATCTAAAAAAATGAATTTTTAAAAAATATTTCAGAATACAGAAATTGCATTACTGTAGCACTCAAAGTTGCACAATATCCTGTGGTCTTGTTCATGGCTCATGTCTTGTGTGCTTCATTGTGTATTTTTATAAACCCATCACTGCATTGAAAAAGCTCTGAGACATGGTGAATGTGTGAAATGTTAGTGGAGCTCCCCAGATTTTATATGCAAAAAGAATGGTCAATCTGTCTCATCTGGCTTCAAATCTACCACCAATCAAAAATGAAGATGCAATCATAGCGCTGGCACTACACTGGGCTCTGCAGGGTTAAATATCAGGATTATAAAGGAAGATCCGGTGAAGCTTCCAGATCAGAGATGAATCAAAAAAAGTGCAAAATTCAACGATTGTCTCTGTTTTTGCTCTTTCTGCCTTGTTGTGTTATTTTGCAGATTTCTTGAAAGAATATATGCCTTTCAAACCTGCCAGGAACAGGATCAAATAGTTAAACAGCCAAAATGGTTGCTTGCCATGGCTTAGGACATTAAATGGATTGTTACCTCTGATAAACTACAAGATGCGGTCAAATAACTCAGTCATGTTTGCAACAAACAATAACTCTTGTGTTTCTTGCTTTGTTTGTTTGTTTTTAATCACTTTGTGATTTCACTATGGCCATACAAAAGTCTCCGAGTATCTCCGTCAACAGGACTTTAAAGACCCAACATTAACCTTCAGATGCATAAGTGAGCCAAAAATGACCCGGTGAGATTGTTTTCTTGTAATATCTTTGTAATGAAAAGTTTTTAGAATATCATATTTCAGCTATTCCTCACAAAAAGTAAATTTCCATATCATTCCATTGAAATTTTTAGGTTACATTTTATACGTTTAAAGAAATTGCATTATTTGTATTATGACCCCAAGCTCTTTATCACTGATAATATACAAGAGGCACAAACTTGGAGGGACAGAGCACAACAAAATGGTTGTTGACATTCTTCTATTACTGTTCTGCAAAATATTCTTCTTTTTCACTTATAGAAATGTTCAAAATCTGTTCTAAAGTGAAAAATAGACATATTTCAAGCATGAAATCACTTGTGTGGTCAAAAATATAAGATAAAAACAATATAAATAATTATTCTGAACTAAAATGACAAAAATGGCAGAAAAACACCGAGATTTTTACGTGGGTCATTTTGGAAGAGTGTGGGGTCCAATCACTCGTGCATCTAAGACCATCTAATGTCAAAGTAAATCGCTAATGGAAAGTAAGTCTGTAGTTACAAACTGGACGTCAAACACCAGTCTTAACAGGGATCCCACAGTCTCAAAGACTGATGAAGCTGCACACATTGTTGTCTTCCATATTCACAATATTCTGCACCCTACATTTGTAGATCAGGCTTCAATTTTTGTTCATTTCAGTGACAACATTCAGTGTAATCGATCTAAATTGTGGCAGAAAGGCTATAGAACCTGACATTCAGGGAGCATTACAAGCATGGCAGGAGCACTGGGAGCAGTGTGCGGCTGCACATAAAGACTATTTCAAAATAAAATCAGGTTTTCTTTTTCACAGATACACACGTGGACAAAATTGTTGGTACCCCTCAGTTAAAGAAGGAAAAATCCACAATTCTCACTGAAATCACTTGAAACTCACAAAAGTAACAATAAATAAAAATTTATTGAAAATTAAATAATCAAAATCAGCCATCACTTTTGAATTGTTGATTAACATAATTATTTAAAAAAACAAACTAATGAAATAGGGCTGGACAAAAATGATGGTACCCATAACTTAATATTTTGTTGCACAACCTTTTGAGGCAATCACTGCAATTAAACGATTTCTGTATTTGTCAATGAGCGTTCTGCAGCTGTCAACAGGTATTTTGGCCCACTCCTCATGAGCAAACAGCTCCAGTTGTCTCAGGTTTGATGGGTGTCTTCTCCAAATGGCATGTTTCAGCTCCTTCCACATATGTTCAATGGGATTCAGATCTGGGCTCATAGAAGGCCACTTTAGAATAGTCCAACGCTTTTCTCTCAGCCATTCTTGGGTGTTTTTGGCTGTGTGTTTTGGATCGTTGTCCTGTTGGAAGACCCATGACCTGCGACTGAGACCAAGCTTTCTGACACTAGGCAGCACATTTCTCTCCAGAATGCCTTGATAGTCTTCAGATTTCATCGTACCTTGCACACTTTCAAGACACCCTGTGCCAGATGCAGCAAAGCAGCCCCAAAACATTACTGAGCCTCCTCCATGTTTCACCGTAGGGACAGTGTTCTTTTCTTCGTATGCTTGGTTTTTGAGTCTATGAACATAGAGTTGATGTGCCTTACCAAAAAGCTCCAGTTTGGTCTCATCTGTCCAAAGGACATTCTCCCAGAAGCTTTGTGGCTTGTCAACATGCATTTTTGCAAATTCCAGTCTTGCTTTTTTATGAGTTTTTTTCAGCAGTGGTGTCCTCCTTGGTCGTCTCCCATGAAGTCCACTTTGGCTCAAACAACGACGAATGGTGCGATCTGACACTGATGTACCTTGGCCTTGGAGTTCACCTTTAATTTCTTTGGAGGTTGCTCTGGGCTCTTTGGATACAATTCCAACGATCCGTCTCTTCAATTTGTCATCAATTTTCCTCTTGCGGCCACGTCCAGGGAGGTTGGCTACTGTCCCGTGGGTCTTGAACTTCTGAATAATATGAGCCACTGTTGTCACAGGAACTTCAAGCTGTTTAGAGATGGTCTTATAGCCTTTACCTTTAAGATGTTTGTCTATCATTTTTTTTCGGATGTCCTGGGACAGTTCTCTCCTTCGCTTTCTGTTGTCCATGTTCAGTGTGGTACACACCTTTTCACCAAACAGCAGGGTGACTACTTGTCTCCCTTTAAATAGGCAGACTGACTGATTATGAGTTTGGAAACACCTGTGATGTCAATTAAATGACACACCTGAGTTAATCATGTCACTCTGGTCAAATAGTTTTCAATCTTTTATAGAGGTACCATCATTTTTGTCCAGGCCTGTTTCATTAGTTTGTTTTTTTAAATAATTATGTTAATCAACAATTCGAAAGTGATGGCTGATTTTGATTATTTAATTTTCAATAAATTTTTATTTATTGTTACTTTTGTGAGTTTCAAGTGATTTCAGTGAGAATTGTGGGTTTTTCCTTCTTTAACTGAGGGGTACCAACAATTTTGTCCACGTGTGTATGTTGCACTTTCCTCGGCTTGAAAAATAAATGGAAAAAGAAGCAGAAAAGTCTGCTTTTCTCTGTTTAAATTTAACCAGTGGGTTGCATTAACCTTAGTTCGATGGAGCGTGTTGGATTTGAATGTATTGTCATGTCTCTGATGTGATCTGTAGCAAAAACCAATTTGCTTCCCTCTGGCCATCACTCAAGTGCAAACAAAGAACATGGATTTCCATGACTACAGCAAATGAAAGAAAGTAATCATCTTAACACTCAAAAAAAAGAGTCGTTTCCTTTTTGGGACCCTCACAGGAGATGGACCTGTGCAAGTACAGCTGTTATTCCTACTGTGAGCACGTGTATTGACCTGGCCCGTGTTCATGGGATCCAGCTGTCTGGGGAAACCTCTTCTAAATTGGACTTTAAGCAGACATGAGTGTGCTTAATGAGGTGTTGATCAGGAGTGCAGCTTGGTAGCCATAGGGTGGGACGGCGGAATGGTTTACCACCGTGACCAATATCGACACACAAAATTATTCTGCTAAGGTCTCAGTTCAGCGTGGAGATGAGCAGTTCAGGTCCCCCGCGATGTCGGAAATGAGAACACTAACAAGTACGAGCACCACGCTTCCCTTGTTAATGTGATGCTGGCTGGAATTCAAACCCCAAGAGGTGGGATTCTTGTTAAGGAAGGTTCTGCAAGTGCACATGGAGATGCACTTAGGCATAGATATGAGCCTCGTCTGCTCCTGTCATAAGTTCCTCATATTCACATGAAATCCAGATGATTAAATATAATCAGCTGCACATATGGGCCTCTGATAGAGATCACACATTTGCATGACTTTTGCTTCACTTGTAGGGCAAATGTCAATTTAGACTATTTCCTGCCAAAAATGAAGCAGAATACATAGTTTCTAACTATTTTAAGGATAAACCATGATCACTTCTAGTATAAATTTAGAGCAGAACAGATTCGAATGATGATTTTTGGCATCTTAAACCACACCCCAGTGTTGGCTTCTTTTTTATACTATATTACCTGCCTGATTTGTTCTGAAAATATCTTTATTTGGTCAAAGTCTCTGATTAAAACATACACTTTCTGAAGCCTATAACACAACCAACAGAAGGTGCAGAAGTCTATTTGTTGCTCGGACCAGTAGAGTCATGATTTGCTTGAAAGATTGAGGAATTTTACCCAAAAACCAAAAGGAAATCCTTTTAACTGAGCTTTAACATACACAAAAATGCTGCAAATTGTATAAGAATTATTGCATGTAGAATCATTGTGGAAGACACTTTGCACTAAAAGCAAGTTCAAATCACAGTGATTGGTTAAAACTAGTCTGAACGATACTCGGCTGTCTTTGTTGGACGCAATGACCCGATAAATGCGAAGCAGACTGACTGAAAATATTGAATGTATTGAAGTAGGACTGATATTTAAGCATTTACACAAACTGAAAATCTATCTGTCCACATTAGATGATCAAAGGCAGAGCAATCATGGGAATACTGCGATGTCTGGTACATTTAATGCAGTTTAGAGAGAGAGAGTTTGGTGGAGATGTATTTGTTCAATCGTGCTAATGGAACAAAGACGGCTAATTTCACTTTCATTTCATTGTGTCTTCTGCTGCTATTATCACAGGAGCAAGACCACACTAGTAGCTACTTCCACAGACCAATTGCTGGCATAATTACATGCATTTACACCATTTGAAGTCCCTCTCTGGTCATTGATTACAGCCCTAAAAACTAATTTCTGTGTATCAAAATTACATATTACGAAGTTGTTTTTGTTTCCATGAAAATATTCCATTCCTGCTTTAAAGTGGCTTCGATGTAAGTCTGCAGCATTGCTTTATTTAGAATGTGTGGATTTAGAAAGTCCCCACTAGAGAGCTGCATTGGGACTGGGATCTTGCGGGTCCCAATGCAAATCTCTCAGGAGTGGCCAGTTTTATCTTTGCTGTAGGCGAGAGTGGGCAGTCAAAAAAATAAACCAGATGTCTGGATTCAACAAATGAAGCTGATAAGAACATTAAAAGCAGATTATGTTTCCTAAATAAAAAGCTGATAGGTAGATCAATTTCCCAGTTGTTACCAGCAAAAATGTAAAAGAATTAGACATTCTTGCAACAAATTTGCAAACCCATATATTCAGGCATATGGGTTCTGTAGAACATCTTGAGACAGTCAGAAGTGTAACTGCCGCAATATAAATAAAATTTAATTGAATTGCAGAACATTAATATACAACAAGCACAAATCTGCCGACTCTATTATGACAGATCAAACAAGAAAAGCACGCAGATAGCGCAGTACTCCGCCAAGGCTGCTCAGTCGTATCATTTCCAACGGCTGAAATGTCAAAAAAATTTGGGACAGAAATCACAACAATAACATAGAATGTGGACATTTAATACAGATGTACCCACAAACACAATGACCTTGCTCCAAGCATAGGCGTGTGTTATGCATGTGTACGTTATATATGAATAGTGAATTGTGTGACCTAAATATGTAACGGGAATTGATGGGACTCGGAAACACCCCCACAGTTTAATCAATTGTTGCTTGAATAATTTCTGACGGATAAGTCCTGATAAGTCTGTAGTGGTTGATTTGTAGTAGGATCATAATCATGTGATCATCAGGCTGCTGACGTAGCGTTCACTCGTCGTCATGTGATGCCGTGCTGCTGTCTTGCAACGATGCAGAAATGTATAACAAATCCATGGATCCAGACTACAAGCCGCATCACTGCCAAAATCTAATCACTTGGTCCTTGTGTCATTTCTGATCTTCCCTGAAAATTTTATCCAAATCCGATAGTCTGTTTTTGAGTGATGTTGCTAACAGACACACAGACAGACGGACAAACGGACACTGATCGTCACATAACTCTTTGGTGGAGTAACTAAGCTCTACTTCAAAGACAGAGCACCTAATTTTGCACAAAAAAAGCACAGAATGTGTACTTACTGCTCTCAAATAAAGAATTCTCATGAAGTTCAATGTAATGTTGCTCTGTGATTCCCAACAGGTATGCATCTCTTCATTAAAATTGTACAAAAATAATGTGGTTTTCCTGTGAGAAGACACAAAATCAGTGGATCTCTATTGTCACACATTTGGAAGTTGCAATACTGGAGTAATTCAGCCAAATGTGGTTGAACCCAAAACCAAAGCTTCACTCTGCAAGGATTGGTTCCTTTGATTAGTCTCAATTTGACATTACAGTTTTAAGGTAGAAAAACTGAGCCACTCTGTTGACTGCTTGTTTGTGATGTGTCTTCTAGCATATAAAAAGCCCCATATGGACATGTTAACAAGGTATAAAAGAATCTGATTTTCACCAGAGGGGGTCTTTACCCATCTGGTTTAAGCATGTCTTAAACTACATACTTGGGCTTGCAATCAAACTAAAATGCTACTTAGTTGTATTTACACTTTTCTTTTAACATCAAAAAACCATCTGGTCCATCCGAGATAAAAGAAGAGCCCAAGTGTAAGTGAATTTAACGGTGTTGCAAAGCTAGTTCTGGTTTAAATGTTTGTGTGGCCTCTGTGGTGATTCTAAACTGCTCACCTTGAACATTTTCTGAATCTACATATTTGCCTTCATTCTAACAATACAGCGCATTAAACAAAAGTAATAAAGATTCCCATTCATGCAGCACACCGTTATTAACCAATATGTAGATATATAAATAAATAAAAGAAGAAAACTCATTCAGAAGTGACAGTGGATTTAAAATCACCCAGTTATGCTCTACAAGGGCATTTTTGCACAGTTATTCAGAAACTTCAAGGGAGACAGTGTTGCCAAGCAATATGTTTCTTTTAAGGGATTGAGATTACATTTGCTATTATCTAGCCATGGATTCAGGCGTGCAGTTCTTTGATCCGCTGTTTTGCTCTGACAAAGAGTTCTTGTCTGCATTCAATATGAGTGTCTGGGGGGGATAGCAAAACACAAGTGGAGACGGCTGTTGTTCGGCTTTGACCTGGGACTGAACCGGACTTTAGAGGCCCAAATGTCCAGACCTGGCAACTCTGTCAGGGAACAGAACAAATCTTCCATCTCTGTGGTGGTCAAGGATTCATGGGAAAAGAAGAGACAACCACTTCTTCCTCTCCATTAAACTCCTTTGCTTGATCTCTGTTACTTTTCGTCTTGTCCATTTGAGTCCTTCTCTCTGTCACTCTTTCTCTTTCTGTGGCTGCCAAAAGACAGCCATTTGCTCCATAGAAGATGAATAGGAACCAAACTGTTCCTGATTCTCAGCACAAAATCTCACTTTTCACCCATTATCATATTTTTTCTTCCTCGTCGTCACTTAATATCTCACTTTTACCTGAACTCAAACGAGACTGCTGTATCCTCTGACGACTTGTAATGCTGCTATCAGACTGTGCTTCTGTGTCAATTTGACAACTGCAAATAGTGTAACCATGCCCTAACAAATATGGTTGGCAAATTATGAGATGTAAGGAAACAGCAAGGAAGAGAAGGGCTCCCTTTTGTTAGACTTAACCTGAAGGAATGAACTTATTCATTTACATATTCAAAATATCACCCCCAAAACTACACATGCGCTCAATCTGTTGGAGCTTAACAATAACTTTGCTCAACAATCCATTATGCGTGAAGTGACCCTAGAGGCTGAGGCGCCCTTTCTTCCTCGTTGGTGGTGCCTGTCGCCCACTGCCTGAGCTTGACTATGAAGCGGCAGGACTTCACAAGTGAGAAAAGAGTAACTTCAAAAGGCCAGAGAGGATTTCTTCAGATCTTCTCTCAGTGTGATATCATCGCCACCGACACGCGAGGCGATTGTCTGTGAGGGTGGACTTCACAGGCTTTTCTGCCTCGAATGTAGATCGGCGATACAATGAGATGAACTCACAGCACTGGCCGAATTTGATCATAAAGGTTGCCAGATGCCGAGTGAAATTATTTGATATTTTTGAAAGGAGAGGCGCTTTTAAAGTTTACAATTTAGGGTTAAAGCTAGGTCAAGCTGAGGGATATGCGGCTGTATTTTGGGAATATGCTGTTAAAATGTTATATTTAAAAAGGTTCCAAATACAGGTTATTGGTGTTTCTTAAGTACTAATAATTGACCCGTATTGACCCGAAAAAAAAACAAACATATCAGAACAGAAATTAAGCTTAGCGTGGCTTTTAAAAAGGACGTGGAGTCAGCTATTCTATCAAATATACTGATCTTATTGCGTATTTAAATGAGTTTGCCAGCCTAATTACAAACATGAAGTGAATTATTATTACTTTTCCACCGTAGGAGCAGTGCATTCATGCAACCAGAACTTTTCTTCCCTGTGGAGCATCTTTGAGAGCCATTTTTGGGAGGTGAATACAACTAAGTTGTATTGTTTGGCTGTAAATACCTATTAATACTTGAAACAACACCTATTCCTTAATGATCATTTCTCGCATAAATACCCTCACATCTGTGGAAGGGGGGGAGGTGATTTAAATCCCATGTCTTATGTAGCAGAAGTATTGGTTTTTAAATTATTTACAAAATAAACCTCATTTAACTTGGAAAATGCAGCACTTTCAGTCTATTTGCTGCCATCGTTATTTTACGGTGTTTCCGGAGTAGTCTGTCTAAAGTGAATGTCCCCTGTCTGTGCACTCATTGCAATTGTTAGTGTTTTTCGTCAATTATTGACACTCTGGCAGACACAATCTCTCATCAGCACACGTATACATTCATATAGAGCCACCTCCTATCGTCATTGTTGCATGGCTTTGAAGCAGAGGCTAGTGTAGGCATAGAAAATTGCAACTTACTCATCAAAAATGAACATAATTAAGTAGCCAGATGCACTGAAATGTCAAGCCATTTCTATAATCTTGATAATGTATGAAAATGCTGTTTCATTGGCTTCTCACTCGGCCCTGATCTTCAAAAGTAAAATCATCCATTTCAGTTTAGGGGAACTGCATTTATCGGTCAAATTGACCAAACAACAGAACACAAGCTCATGTTGCTTTGTGTTTTCTGCAATTGCCTTAAATGCTCTGAATTACCACGGCAATAAAAAGCATGTATGTGTAGTGAGTTCTTTGCTCTGTTTGCTGAAGGTCTTTAGCTGATGAAGTGCAAACATGTGTACCTGATTGCTTCCTCTAAATCAGCGGTTCCTGAAGACGGGGTCACAAGGCAGCAAAGGAGGGGTTGCAAGATGATTTCAGGTAACCAGATGAAATCTAAAAACAATTAGAAAGAACATATTGTAGCTGTAGTTGTATTAAAATACATAAAAAGTAAAAAAAAAACACAAAAAACAAAAAGTAGTTGTTTACTTTCATGTAAAACACTGCAGCTAAAATTTGCCCATCATGGTCCTGTTCATGCTCCAAGCATAGTGGCCATCTATCTCATTAGTTTAATGCTGAAATGAAAGTAAAAAAAAAACAAAAAAAAATCCTAAAATGCAAGTTTGCACACACTTTGACATATTCTGTCCCTGGCCTTTTTAAAGTACTAATAAACAATAAAATGTCAACAGGCTGCTGTGTTGTTTTATGATGTTGTCACGCCAGTTTTTGGACAGTCCAAGAGCGTGACTGCATGTACGTTTGTATGCTGAAAACCACCTCCAGGGATAGCTGGGCTCAGAAGCTGAAAAGTTTGGTGAGTACTGTTCAAAACACTGTCAGGGCAGATAAAGTGCATACAAGATAGAGACCTGAATTACAACCAAAAGACACAAAATGACCACAAAGAGATACAAAATGACCATGAAAAGACTCAAATTGACCACAAGAGGCCCAAATTGACCACAAGAAGACTCAAAATGACTACAAAGAGACCAAAATTGACCACTAAAAGACTCAAAATGACTCAGAGACCCAAATTGACCACGAAAAGACTAAAAATACTACA